>NW_024496526.1:2702812-2787863 GCF_017590055.1 Onychostruthus taczanowskii | reverse complement strand
CCGATCTGGGCGGGGGGCCGGGGGAGGGCTCGCTGCCCGGGCGCTGCCGAGGGGCGGGCAGCCCCGGCTCCGTGCGGCGGCCGGCGGTGGAGCACCGGGAGCGGAGCGCAGCGGAGCGGCACGGAGAGCGGGTACGGAGCGGGCGTCCTGCGGAGGGGAGGGGGCGGCGGCGGCGGCGGGTACAGGGCTGCGACCTCCGGGTTCTGGGACCCCCTCTCTCGGGTTGCGGTGCCCCGGAGCGGCTGCACGGTTAGGGTGGCGTGGGACAGAAATGCCGGCGGGTTTGTCTCCTTTGCCATAAGGTGTGATTTGTCCCCTGAGCTCCAAATTCCTTGGGGTTTGCTGCCCCATCCCGGAGCCCCTTGTCTGTTCCCCGCTTCACCTCCAAGCCCGTCTGTCCCCGTCAGCTGCCGGCCGAGCAAAGCTCTAGGACAAGGGCAGTTTGTAGGCGCAGGGGGTGCCTGAAGCTGGGTGCGGGGGTCATCCTTCCCTCTTCTGGCACCCTTACCCGTATGGTGGCATTTTATTCTGCCGAGCGACTCTGCACTGGAGCGGCTGGGGACCGCTCACACTCACTGGCCCTCCAGCTCTGCTGGGGCCTCTGTCACCACCAGGAGAGACGCTGTGATGGCTCGGAGTGTGCTGGGGTAGCCGGGGCCGTTCTGGCAGCAGGCAGCTGCCCTGCGGGAAACTCGGGTTGGGTTTCTCCATACCCTGGCTCTCCTCCCGCTTGGCTCAACAATGTAATTCACACTGGGGCAAGGGGGCCTGCGTGGGGCCGGGCTGTGAGGGGCTCATGGCATCCCTCTCGCAGCTGGAGAGAGCAGAACAGATGTGTCCTTGCACTCACATGCTCTTCCTTGTGCTTCCTTGGCTTGGAGGGGGGCATCCCTTCTTTGCTGCACTTGTGCGGAAGGCACTGCTCCATGGTTGGGACTGGGAATGCTTGGGCCATGCTGGGAGCCTGGAAGGGCTGACACTGAGGGAGAAATTTAGCTCCAAACTCTCAGTGCAGTTAATGGGCCCAAGGGCTAGAAGCTGCCCCTTTGCATGCTGCTACCTTGTACACATGCATGGCAGGGTGCCAAGAGGACAGAACTGCTGGTGGCACTGAGCCCATCTTTGTCCCAGTTCAGCATGTCTGCCTGCTTCTCCAGTTCTGGTGCCACCCCAGCTTCCCTAAGACATGCCCATCTCCCTCATCTGCTGCAGCGCAGGGGCTGCAGAGCTGGTGAGCACCTGGAAGAGGCTGTGCCAGGCTGGGTGTTGCTGGAAAGTGCAGGCAGGGGGGTGACTGGGGTTGTTCCCCCTGCTTCCCTGCGGGCCATGGGATGCAGGGTCTGGGAGCACACTGTGGGGGGTGGATGTGGGGCACTTCTGGAGCTGTGCTAGCCAGCATCGGGCACCGACTCTGAAGGGCACAAGAGGAGCACCGGGCTATCCCCCATTTTTGGGTGTGGGCACTCCAAGTCCTGGGCCAGTGGGTCAGTGCCCTGTGGGTTGGATATGGGGGGATACAGGCACTGCAGCAAGTCCTTGCAGTCTGAGCCTTGCAAGAAGGACCAGTGTTGGGAAAGCACGGCCGCAGCACTGGGCGCTCCTGGAAGGCATTTGGGATGGCACCCCAGCTACTCCATGTGTCCAGCAACATGTGAGGTCCCCAAGAGTGGACATACGATCCCTATGTGCCCTGGGGACAGCCAAATAGCCATAGCTTGCTCCACAACTGGGGTGTCTCGCAAGAGCAGGGCCACAGCCCTGGCCCGTGCTGTCCTGCCCTGCTGAGCCGCACGGAGCAGGGGGTGGCTGCTGTCTGCCCTGAGAGCCCACAAGGGTCTGGCAGCTGGGCTTGGCAGCTGCCTGCACGCTGACGGCACCGGCTATTCCCAGCCCTGCACGACCAGTGCCTGTGCTGAGTCAGGGACCTAGGGCACAGCTGCCACCCCACACCCTGGCATAGAGCCCTTTGCTCCCAGGGACCCTGGGGCCCCTCCTGAACCCAAATCCCAGCCCACCAGCTGTGGCATCTGCTCCTCCAGGGCCCAGCTCCAGCACCTGGGTGACAGGCGCATCCAGTGATTTGTCAGCGTAATTAAAGTCTCAACAGCCTAATCAAAGCCTCATTGTCCAGTAGTATTTATAGTTCCACTCACTGCCATGTGCTCCCTGTACAGCTGCGGGTGCAGTCGCTGCCTGAGGTGCTGGTATTCCCTGTAGAGAAGAAGCTGTAGGAACTCAGGGTCATTGCTCTTCCTTGCTATCACAGCTGTGCCTCTCCCTTACTTTCAAATTTGCAGGTTGGGGTTCTTTCCTAGGTGGTGGGGGTGTTCTTGGGCACTGCCAGAGCAGTTTTTCCTGGTTTCAGGCACTGCTTCTTACCTGGGAGCAGCAACCTGGGAGCAGCAGGGCTCTAGTACCTGCTGGGCTGTGGGGCGTCAGTGCTGGCAAGTTTTTTTGTTTTCCACCAACACCTTTTGAGCTCCGGCTTCCCGGTAACACAGATTAATATTTCATGAGTTGGCGGTGTGAACTCGACACTTAAGGAATGCAATGACCCAGCAGGAGACAGACGCAGGTGCGCTCAGGTGCGGGCAGGGGCACACACACCTCACACACACGTGGGTATGCCTGGGGCCCACTCGGCAGGACCTGGGCACAGCATGAGGGTCTGACCTTGCTTCCCCCAGCCACTTTCTCTCTTCCCTCCCCAGCAGCTGCCAGCGTGGAGAAGGCAGAGCTATGGCATCGCTGCTGTGCAACGCCCGTGAGTGCCCCAGCGGAGATGGGTGCAGGGCAGGGCATTGGGCCATCTGGATTTATGCCGAGGCAAATCTGGCTTCTGGCTTGAGCTCACCTTGCTGCACTCAGAAGCATACCTACCCCACCATGGCCACTGGGATTTGGGCTTGGAAGCACCAAGGGTGGATGGGAAGGGTTGATGGGGAATTACCCTGTGCACCTCTTGCGGTGGAGGGAGTTTGTTTCTGGTTCGTCCCTCCTCCCTCAAGGACTGAGGGACCATGTGTGACCCCAGAGGTGAGAGGAGGCAAAGTACCAGGGCGCGGTGCCTGGATACCCCCACCCTCGGTGATGCAGCCCATGCTGCCCCCAGGCATCCAGCTCACAGACACGCTGGAGCAGATGCAGCAGGGGACTCTGATGCGCAAAGTCAAGTCCAAGAGCTGGAAGAAGCAGCGTTACTTCAAGCTGCAGGAGGACTGCATGACCATCTGGTACCAATCCAAGAGGACAGGCAAAACTGAGTCTGCTTGTGAGTACCAGCTGCTGTGTGGGCCATGAGGCCATCAGTAGGTTTTAGAGTGAACGGGAATGTGAAGGTATGGAGATTCTTAGGCCATGCTTGCTAAGGGTGCTGGGGGATTGAAGAAAGGCTCTGCATGCATGTGTGATCTCTTTTCACCCACACCTCTCCATGAAACATCCTGCCCCCAGCAGGACCTGTGGGGTCAAAAGGGCTGAGTAGAAATTGCAGCTGATACAAATGGAACCTCTGGAACGCCAGCGTAGGAGTAAGCAGACAGAGGGGCAGATGGATGACTGGCTGACTTGATAGTTCAGTGGTTAATGGATAGATAACTAGCTCAGTGGATGGATGGATGGATGGATGGATGGATGGATGGATGGATGGATGGATGGATGGATGGAGTAGAAGAGGTAATGGCTGGAAGATGTCTGTGGGCGGTACCCCTTGCCCTGTGGTCCTTGTCTCCTACAGACAGGCCTCCCCTCCCTCTGCCCCAGTCTCCATCAGCGATGTGGAGACGGTGCGGGAAGGGCACCAGTCGGAGGTGCTGCAGAGCGTGGCTGAGGAGTTCCCCCCGGAGCGCTGCTTCACCATTGTCTTCTACGGCCGTCGCGGCAACCTGGACCTCGTTGCTGGCTCGGCAGAGGAGGCACAGTGCTGGGTACAGGGCCTGCGTCAACTCATCGAGGTGGCCACCACCATGGACCAAAGGGAGAAGATAGACCAATATCCTTCCGGAGAGCACCACTCTGCCCCCCACACCCACTGCTGATCGTCCCCCAGGCCCTGCGTCTTCAGCCTTACCCCAGCGTGTGTGTAGCTGTTCTGGGTCTCACCACCTGCATCAGTGCAGGGCACAGGAAAAGATGCCCTCTGATACTACCCAGCCCCTTTTCTCATAGCCAAGGTCCTTTCCCTTAACATTTGCCCTGGTTTCCCGCACATGGATTCGTGACTGGTTCCAGAAAGCTGACAAGAATAAGGATGGGCGCATGAACTTCAAGGAGGTGCAGCGTCTCCTGAAGATGATGAACGTGGACATGAACGAGGATCATGCCCTGCGGCTCTTCCAGGTATGCACTGCACCTGAGAGCCTGGGGCCATTGGAGAGGGACTAGAGGCACTGCAACTAGCTGTACAACATCTCCTTGCAAAACATCTGGTCACATCCATCCATCCATCCATCCATCCATCCACCCATCCATCCATCCATCCATCCATCCATTTGTTCAGCCAGCTACCTGTTTACCCAAACAAACATCCATTTACTTGTTTATTTGTTAAACTAACATGCTCTTCCTTTCTCCCATTCATTTGTCCATCCAGCTCTTTATCTGTCTACCCAGCTAGGCAGCCATCTGCTTTCTTATCCCTCCCTTACATCCATCCATTGGTCCGCTCAGCCAGCCCTCAATCTGCCCATTTGTCCATTCCCCCATTGATCAATGCCTGTCACTGGTGTGGGGTCTCTGTGCCCTCTCTTTGGGGTGGAAGGATCCTCCCACAGCAACTTTGGTGGCCAAGACTCCCTGTTGTGCCCCATCTGGATGCTGAGGTAGCTCCCTTGCAAACAGGATGCTGACAAGTCAGAGTCGGGGACGCTGGAAGGGGAGGAATTTGTACTCTTCTACAAGGCTCTCACGCAGCGTGAGGAGGTGCTGAGCCTCTTCCAGGAATACTCTGAGGATGGAAAGAAGCTGACACTGCTGGAGCTGGCGGATTTCTTGCGGGAGGAGCAGCTGGAGGATGAGGGCACAGAGGAGCTGGCCATGGAGCTCATTGACAAATATGAACCATCGGAGACAGGTGAGAGCTGGTTCAGACATCAGCTGTGCTCTGCCTGTGGGCAAGGAGGGGTCACAGACTCACAGTCCCATGGCAGAAGCATTCCCAGCCCCATCCTGGTGCGAACAGAAGACTCACCAAGGCATGATCTGGGTGCAGTTTCCCTTTATTTGGTCTGTTCCTGGACCATTTTGGTGTAGAAGTTTGACTACCCATGGTGTGCAAGAACCAGCTTAGGGAGCCACTGCCCACCTTTCCAAAGTTACTGCCCTGCTGCATCTTTCTGTGCCCCAGACTCTGGCAGCAGCTGTGGCCATCAGTTTATGGATTCTGGGAGCCTCCAGCAGCCCTGTTTGCCCCTATTTTGTCTCTTCCACGTCCCTGGCTGTTGCTGAACCTCCCCCTGTGCCTGCAGCCCGGGCCCGCCATGTGCTGAGTGCTGATGGGTTCCTCATGTACCTCTGCTCCCTGGAGGGCTCCATCTTCAATCCCCAGCACCGGGGGCTGTGGCAGGACATGAGCCAGCCACTCTGCCACTACTTCATCTCCTCCTCCCACAACACCTACCTGATAGAGGATCAGATCCGGGGCCACAGCAGCATCGAGGGCTACATCAGGTAAAGGGACTGCTCCCTTCCAGCTGCCCTCCAATGCCCTCCCACCCCAGGGTCATGTCCTGAGCAGCTCCACAGGGTAAACCTCAGAAGCTCCTTTGCTCCTCTGCAGTCCAGCACTCCTCTGGCCATGCCCTGCATGCAGCAGCATCCTCACCCTTGGTGTGTGTCCCCTGGTCCCTTAGGGGTGCCACCCATGGGCAGAGGAGAGCGCAGGGAGCTGGTGCCCTGGATGAGTGCAGGATTCCAGGGATGACAACCCATTCCCAGGGCTCTGAAACGAGGCTGCCGGTGCCTGGAGGTGGATTGCTGGGATGGGCCAAATGGGGAGCCCATGGTGTACCACGGCCACACCTTCACCTCCAAGATCCCCTTCCGGGAGGTGGTGAGCACCCTGGGGAAGTACGCCTTCAAGGTAAGGCACCCTTCCCAGGTGCTGGTGGTGGTCCTCAGTGGGTGAGGATACATGGCAGTGGTGGGTCCCTGGAGGGGGAGTGGTGCTGAGGCTCACAGACCTGGTGATGCAGCAGGACTGGTCACACTGTGAGGAGGAGGGTGGCTGTGTCACTTTCTGGGGGATAGCACTGGGGGGTCTGACCTACAGCCTGCACTGTGCTGTGTTAGGGCTTGGGGGCTCATGCAGACATGGACTGCTGGAGGTGCAGGGGTGAGATGGGATGTGAGGGATACTGGGGGATTGGAGGGGTATGAAGGTCTCTGAGGAGAAACAGACACAAGGGGCTCCATCCTGGCACTGATCACACCTCGATGAAGCCCTTGTGAGAGCTCACCAGCCCCACCAAGGCTTATTTCCAGGTGTGCATGTTGCTCCCTCAGACCTCGGACTACCCGGTGATCCTGTCCCTAGAGAACCACTGCAGCATGGAGCAGCAGGAGGTCCTGGCCCAGCAGCTCAAGGACATCCTGGGGGAACAGCTCCTCACCACCACCATCGATGGGCATGTCCCCACCCAGCTCCCATCCCCAGAGGTATGGACAGAGCACGGCTGTGCAGGGCATCTCTGTCCTGCCTGAGAGTGCAGTCAGGAGGTGGATCTGCTGTTCAGCGAATAGGCCAACCTGTTCCAGCATGGTCCTGCTCTACTGGAGCATTTGAGGACACTGGGGATGGGTACTGTGTCCTCCTATTCACAGAAGTGCCAAGGCTGTCCCCAGGGGTGTCTGCCCATGTCCTGCAGAATTAGACAGTGGGGCAAAGCTCTCCTACCCCATCCCCTTCTGAGTGCTGAAGGGAGCTGGTTGTGCTGGCCTCCAGCAGTGCAGGACCCCAGGGCACAAGGCCCATGGAGGCACTGGGAAACACAAGGTGCTTCTCTATCCCCCACCCTACAGGAGCTGAAGCACAAGATCTTGCTGAAGGGCAAGAAGATTGGGCGGCTGGAGGACACCCTGGACGGGCCAGGGGATGAGGCACCTGAGGTGTCTGATGATGACAATGGGGCAGAGGCAGAGGAGGAGAGGAGGAGAGCAAAGGTAAGTGGCCCAGGCTGGGGACCAGCTGGGAGAGGTGAGCCCCTGGACACAGCTATGAGCTCAGGTGACATCTTACTGCTTAGAGGAGAGACAGAGACTGCAGAGACATCACCAGGCAGGGAGGACAGACTTTTTTGTCCCTGGCCATGCCAGACCTCTCTTTGTTGTGGTGGCAACATATTGGAGGTCCCCTGCTTGCTCTGTCAGGAAGACTGCTCATAGTAGGGATACTGCCACCCTCCAGCACACCCCTGGCTGCTCTTACCTGCCCTGGCTCTAGGGCCCCTGGCCTGGGTGAGTGCTGGTGGATCGTGCTCCCATCAGGAGGGTCCCAATATGGCTCTGCCTTGCAGAAGGACAAGGAGACCTTGGCACAAGCATTGTCCGACTGTGTCATCTACTGCAAGAATGTGCCCTTCCGGGGCTTCCAGGAGGCACGCAGCCATTCCCGGCCCTCGGAGATCTCCTCCCTCTCTGAAGCCAAGGCCAGGAAGCTCATTCGGGATGAAGGTGAGATGAGGGGTGCAGTGGCACCAGGTGACTGGGACAGAGTAGAGGGGGCTGATGGCTTCCTCATGGGTAGTGCCAAAGCCTCCTGACACTGGTGTTCCTTCCCTCTCTGGGAGAAACGGGGTCCAGTGGGGCTGTTCTGTGGGGTTTGGCTCTAGTAGGGGATGAGGTTATTGGCTTAGAAAACAAGGCAGGACACCTCGATTCCTGAGCAGGGAGAGGGATGAGAATTAGTGGGTGGGTGCATAGATAGATAGATAGATAGATAAATAGATAGATAGATAGATAGATAGATAGATAGATAGATGAGAGGATGGATGGATGGATGGATGGACAATACATGTGGGTGACTGTACGGGCCAGAGAATGACCCCACAAGTGGGCCTCCTGCTCTATCCCTAGGAAATGAGTTTGTTCGCCACAATGCCTGGCAGCTGACACGCATCTACCCCAGCGGCATGAGGACTGACTCCTCCAACTACAGTCCCCAGGAGATGTGGAACGTGGGCTGCCAGATCGGTATGGCCAGGGTGCAGCAGGGCTGTGGGCTGGGGACATGCCCTGAGTCCTGTGCTAAATGCCACCCTCAACACCTGTAGTGCCAGCTACAACCCCATCTGGAGCCAGGTTGGGTTGCCAGCTCTTGCACTGCCCTGGGGGATGTTCAAGCATTATCACCTTACTCCCCTATGCAACTCCACTTCTCTCTGGCTGTGGGGACAGGCTGGTTTTCAGCTCAAAGCAGAGTGTGGTATCTCCAAGCTGTTCTGAACCCTTTTCCCTGCCACCTCCCTCCAGTGGCCTTGAACTTCCAGACAGCTGGCATGGAGATGGACCTGTGTGACGGGCTCTTCAGCCAGAATGGCTGCTGTGGCTACGTGCTCAAACCACCCTTCATGAGGGATGAGGAGACTCTCTTCAACCCCAGTGACCCCAGCAGCCGGGAAGGCCCTGGCCCCATCACCCTGACAATCCAGGTACAGGATTGTGGAGAGACCCTGTGGAAGCTGTGACAGTGTCCTGGGGCTCTGTTGGTCCCAGACAGATGGGGACACTGTTGGGCAGTGTGCTGGAGCCAAGTGGCCTCACAAAAGACAGATTTGGCCCTGCAGGTAATCAGCGGGCAGCAGCTGCCCAAAGTGGCCAACAGCAAGGAGGGAGCCATCATTGACCCACTGGTGCGTGTGGAGATCTATGGGGTCCCTGCAGACCAGGCACACCAGGAGACCAAGTACATCGAGAACAATGGTGAGACCCACAGCAGTACCACGGCCCCTGCTGTGCCCAGGCACGCTCCCTGCTGTCCTTCACTCTCTCAGCACCTGCTCTCTCTTCCCAGGGTTTAACCCCCGCTGGGATGAGACACTGCAGTTTCAGATCCACGTGCCCGAGCTGGCCCTCATTCGCTTTGTGGTGGAGGATTATGACAAGACTTCCAGGAATGATTTTGTGGGTCAGTTCACCCTAGCATTTGCCAACATCAAACCTGGTGAGTGGCTGCTGCCCAGTGGTTTTGGGCACCCAGAAGAGCCCTGCAAGCATGTCTGGGGCTCAGCTGGGTACCAGAGAGGAGGGTGGGATTCCAGCTAGCCAGAACCTTGCTGTCCTTCCTGCAGGATATCGGCACATCCATCTCCTCTCAAAGGATGGCACCAGCATCCCACCCTCTTCCCTCTTTGTCCACATCCGCATCACTGAGCCACCTGGCCCTGAGGAGGACTGAGCTCGTGGGGTGAGCAGCACCCAGATGGAAGCCATAGAGCCAGCTCCAAGTAGCTGGGGCCACAGAGCCAACCACCTTGCCCTCTTTTTGAGCTGTTTGTCATCCCTGTGTCATTGTTGCTGCTGTGATTCCCTTTGCAGTAGCCTCTGAGGGCTGGAAAAAAGCACTGACCTCCCCTTTCCAGGTTCAGGATGCTGCTGTTCATGTATGAGTGTGGAGTCTATGCCAGTGGAGCTCCCTGTACCTGCCACAGGCACCTTGCCCTGGCCCACAGTCAGAGCTTTACTGTGGGGAGGAGAGATGGTGTGTGGCCCAGCTCTGCTGCAGGGGCTGGTCCCCTTCCAGTCAGGGGAGCAAGACTGAAGCTGTGCAAACCCCAGGGCTGGGCACAGCTGGGAGTGGAGTTGGTCCTCACTGCCCCCTAACCCTGCAGAGCCCCATCACATCCCTTGGCCCCTACAGCCCCAAATTAACCCTTATCCCATCCTTTCTCTGTAAGCAACTTAATAAATTGTTCAGTGACAAACAAGTTCAGGTCTGGGTGCAGAGGTGCTGGGGAGAGATGGGGAGCTGAGCTTGGGTTTGTGCTCCTTCCCTGTGGATACCTGGTCCACTGTTCACAGAGGGGTTCCAAACAGCACAAAGAAACAGTGTTAAAAGGAACTGAGCAATTTGTTTTATACAGTTGTGTATTTTACAACCCATATACATATATGCCTGTATATACACACACACATCTCTGCAGCAGGCCTGTGCCACCAGCGCCTCAAAGCAGTTGGGATGCAGCCTCACTGTGCTGTGCCATCCTTCTCCACAGGGCACTCTCCTTCTTGCTCCATCCTGGGGGCCCCCTTGGCCTGGCTCTCCCTCTGCACGCTGTGAAGGTGGACGGTGTGTGTGCTGGGGTCCTTTCCCACCCCCTGGCTAGGGTCAACAGCCCTGTGCTCAGGGTGATGCCGTTGGATGTGTTTGATAACCTGGAACTTCTGCTTGGCCTTGTAGGGGCAGTAGCGGCAGAAGAAGGGGTGCTCGTTGGTGTGGGTCAGGTAGTGGTGGCGCAGGCCAGCTGCCCAGCGGAAAGCCCGCCCGCAGGCGTTGCACACGTAGGGCTTCTCCTCGCTGTGCTTCTTCAGGTGAGTCTTGAGGAGAAAGCGTGTCTTGAAGGCCTTGCCACACTGCTCGCAGATGAAGGAACGGGCCTCCTGGTGCCGCGTCTCCTTGTGCACCCGCAGGGCGTCCGCGCGGTTGGTGCGGTACTCGCACTCATCACACCGGTACGGCTTCAGGCCTGTGGCAACAGGGAAGGGGATGGCACCGGGATGGGGGCACCGTGCTCTCCAGTCCACGGGTCTCACCATCCCTGTGACAGAGCATCAGTCCCCAGGGACTACCCCCTACATCCCATTTTGTTAGCAGGCACACCAAGATCCCCATTTCCAAGGCACCAAATAGTGCCTGGGGTCTGTGCCACCCACACTTCCCTCCCACCTGAGAGCACTGCCCCCACCCCATTAGCACAGGATAATGTACTGCCCCCTAAATGTCCTTCTCTGTCTCTAGCTGGGCCACTGGCAGAAAAGAAGCATGAAGCAGCCCCAACACCTTCCCCAGTGCTCGACAGCTTGTCCTCAGTGGGCAGCACTCACCCGTGTGCTTTGTCATGTGGTACTTGAGCTGGTTCACCCACTTGCATTTGTAGCCGCAGTCAGGGCAGAGGTATTTCCTCTCCTCCTTGTGGATCCGCATGTGATACTGGGCAGGAGGATAGGGTCAGGATGAGACCATGTCCCCAGCCCTAGGGATGTGCAGGGCTTTGGGGTGGCAGTGAGAGGCTCAAAGACAGTTCTGACGTCTCCAGCTGTATGGGGCAAGGAGGGCTGTGTGCTTGCTTGGCAGGCTATGGGCAAGGGGGATCCACACCAGAGTCAGGATGAAATTCCTGTACTGCTGAGCTGCTCTGTCCCAGCCTGTGGATAGCACAGGCTTTGCTCCCCAGTTTGATATGTAAGGCAGAGTCAAATTAAAAACCCAGCCCAACAGAGCTGAGCACATTGCACAGCCTGTCCCAGGTGGCCCCACGAGACTCCAGCTAAGCCTGGCCATTAAAAAAGTCAATACTTCTTTTAGCAAAACCAGACTACTTCTCCCTCCATTACCCTATGCCTCCATCACCCACACATTTCCTGTTCTAGGAAAAGCCCTTTGCCATGCATCAGGATGATAATCACCTACAGCAATGAGGGCAGGGTCACACTCTGCTTCCAAGAAAGCTAGAGGTTTCTCTGCACCTGTCTAACTGGCACCACAGAGTACGCTGAAGCCAGCAAGCAGCCAAACCTGGTTTTGAATGGTGCAAGGCTGGACCCAGAGATGTCAGCAAGAAAATAAGTGAACTTAGACTACTGCCACCTTCTTCCTTTGTTAAAAGTCTCCCTTGCCCTTAAACTGCAACAGCAGGGAAGAAATGTATTGTACTGACAATGACTTTTATCTGCTTGACTCCTATTTCTGTTCAGTATGAGCCACTGAACACTGAGGATGAAACCTCGCCTTGGGAACTTCTTCCCCAAATCCCTGTGGCTGGGTGCCCCTCAAGCAATGCAGATGGAGTAGGATACATTCCCAAGCAGAGCTCTTACCTTGAGACGTGAGGGGTCAGCACAGGCATATTTACAGAGGTGGCACTTGTAGGGCTTCTCACCAGTGTGGATGCGGATGTGCCACGTGATCTTTTGCCTGTTCTTGGTGGTGTACTCACAGTCTGAGCACTTGTACACGCGGGTGCCCCCATGGCCCTTCATGTGCTGGTCAAACACAAGCTGGTGCTGGCAGGCGAAGTCACAGAAAGGGCAGTGCAGGGGTTTGTCCTGGGGGGCAGCCGGCTCGTGGCTCTCCATGTAATGCCGCACCAGCTGCTGCCGCTCCTTGGCTGCAAAGCTGCACAGCTCACAGCGGTGGCTGAAATGCTGCGTCTTGTGCTCCTCCAGCGCCTCCCGCGTGGCAAAGGTCTCCTTGCAGGTGCTGCACTCCAGGTGTGGGTGCTGCTTCTGCACGTGGCACTTGAGCGTGGCCTCACTGTGACACACGAAGTCACAGCGTGGGCAGCTGTAGGAAACCTTCTCCTCGTGCCGTCGCAGGACGTGCTGCTTGAGGGCCGTCTCAGAACTGAAGCGAGCCTCACAGCGGGAGCAGCCAAAGTTGAGCTCGCCGTGGTGGCAGCTGTTGACGTGGCGGGTGATGTCATTCTGCAGGTAGCTGCTGTAGTCGCAGAGCGGGCAGAAATGGGTGGGCGTCTTCTCATGCACGCGCAGGCGGTGGATGCGCAGCTTGGAGTTGGTGCCGAAGGTCTGGCTGCAGATGCCGCAGGCGATGCGCCCCACGCCGGTGTGCAGGGACTGGTGGGCCTCCAGGCGGTAGCGGCGCGTGGTGCTGAACTCGCAGTAGCGGCACTTGTGTGGCTTCACCCCCTCGTGCTTGATGCGGACGTGCTGCCGCAGGCACCGGGCCTGCTTGCAGGTGAACTCGCACTGGCGGCACTGCAGCTGCGGCCGCTTGCTGTAATGCTTGCGGTGCAGCCTGCGGTGCAGCCGCAGGGCTTTGGCCACCTTGGAGGTGAAAGGGCAAGAGGTGCAGCGAAACTCACCCAGGGTCACGCAGCCCCTCTTCTTGTGAGTCTTCATGGCCCGTTCCTGGTGGCAGGTGAAGGGGCAGGTGGGGCAGGAGAAACGCCTCCTCTTGGGCAAGGTGGCTTTTGGTGGGGCTGCGTCCATTGGGAGCTCACTGGTCTGGTCTTTCTCAGCACTGAGTGGATCCCCCTCAGGGAGTTCAGTCCTTTGGGGTTTGTCCTCAGGATGCACGATGTGCTTTTCAGCACAGTGGCTCTTGAGGGCCCGCCGGGAGCGGAAGGTTTCAGGGCACTGGGAGCACCAGAACTGCTCCAGGTTCCGGCAGCCATCCTCCACGTGGGAGGTGATGGTGGTGACACGGGAGCACACAAAGGAGCAGGCATTGCAGTGCAGCTTCCCTCCCTCCAGTCGGTATTTCTCTGAGGGTTTCCCAGGCTGGGAGGCATCAGTAGCTCCACCTGGCACAGTCCCACCCCCTAGCTGGGGAGGCTCTTCTGCCACCTCTGTGCTGTCACCCAGCAGGGATTTCTCAGAGGCATGACAGCCTGATGTCTGTGCCCCAGCCAAAGGAATGCCTGCTGCTTGTGTTTTATCAGGTAGCAGTTCAGCTTCCCAAGGGCTCTCAGCATGCCCAGACTCCTCTGAGCCTCCCTTCTTGCTCTCTGCTGTTTCTGTACTGTTATCGCCAGCCTGGTCAGCAGGCTGGCACAGTCCAGGTGCCTCCTGATTGGTTGGTTTGAGAATCTTGTTGTTCTTCAGGAGAACAGGGCACTTCTTTAGGAGGTGGGTGTTGAGTCCCCTCTGCTGCTTAAAGCTGGCGCCACACTCACGGCACACGAGCGGGGCCCGGCGGCTCTGGCAGCTGGCTTTGGAGTGCAGGGACATGGATTTCTCCTTCCGTGTGATGTACGAGCACTTCTCACACTTAAAGACCTGGCTCTCCGACTGCACCACCAGCATCTGCACCCTGCCCTCCAGCACCAGTGTCTCTGCCTGCTCTTTGTCCTGCTTCCGCAGAGCCTTCAGCACTGACTCCGAGCCGCCCCCGGCATTGTCACCGGAGGTGGGTGCATCCTCTGGGGCAGGCAGGTGGCCCTGTTCAGGTGTCTTCAGCATGCTGAGCCAGGCCTCTGGAAGCTTGGCTTGGCTGGTCTCTCTCTCCTCAGTGTCTGCCATGACCTTGTGGTGGTCTGAGCATGACCCCTCAAGGTGGCCCATGTCCTCCTTTAGGGTGTCTTTTCCCTGGTTGTCTCCTGCTGCTACACTGCCCTTCACCACCCTGTCTTCCTGAACATCTACCTCTTCCTCAAAGTCTGGGATGTCTTCGAGTGTATTGCCACTGTCCTCCAAGCCAAGGCCATCCCGGGAGCCCAGCATCTCATAGGCTGCAGGAGGCTCCTTGCAGGACAGCATTTCCACGCCCTCTGGCTGGGTCACACAGGCTTCTGCAGTCAAATTCTCCAGGAGAGGGTCAGACGAGACATTCAGTGCCTCCAAGTGCAAGGTGCAGCTCTCTGCCACATCTTCAGAAACAGTGAGCTCAGCAGATCCTGTGGCAGCATCTCCTTGCATGCAGTCTTCTTCCAGGGCATTGCCAGCAATAGGACAGCTCTGCCCCCCACTGCCTCTCTCTGCCTCGCTGCTGCTCTCTGGTGGAGCAGCATCCTGCTCAAGGAGGGGCACTATGAACACCTGCTGGTAGCCCTCTTCTCCCTGGGACTCCACCTGGGATGGCTTCTCCTTCATCCACTGCTCCTTGCCAGTGAGGGGGGAACTGGCATCCACATGCAGGGCTGCACCGACCTCATAGCCAAAGAGTGCCTCAGATGAGCTGATCTCCAGCTCTTTGCTTGCGTAATTCTCCAGCCAGTCCTTGTCACCAGGAACGTAGCCATGAATCTTGCGCTTATGGAAGAAGAGGCTGGTGTTACTGAAGGTGCAGTAGGAACAGAGGGCACAGCGAAACTCCTTCTGCTTGGTGTGCTTGCAGTTCTCATGGTTCAGCAGCGCCTGCTTGTACTTGGTCTGGTAGGTGCAGTACTGGCACTGGAAGATAGGTACCTGGTAGTTCTGCGAGTGCTTCGCCTGCATGTGCTTCTGCAGCTCGTACTTGCGCTTGCAGGCGAAGCCGCACACCTCGCAGATCAGACTCTTACCCTGGTGCCGCAGCTTGTGGCTGCTCAGCTGGTCAGCACGGTGACACCGGTACGAGCACTGGTTGCACTGGTACCTGCAGGGACAAGCAGAATCGGTCAGGCAGCATGAGGAATTGGGGCAGGCTGAGCTTCATCAGGCACGCTGAGCTCTCCTTCCCCATCCCAGACAAACAGGGAAGGGATACTGTTTGGTTTGCCAGATCTGATCTTTGCCATCCAGACAGTTCTTACCACAGGCAATTCCTCCCTGCTGCAGCCCTTAGCACTTCTTATGCTTTACACCCCCAGCCTGGGGACTGGAGATAGATTCCCTGAGTATTCCATACAGTCACCGTGTTAGACACACATTCTCACATGTGCATGCCAACAGCACTTCCAGCATCCCTGGAGGCAGACTAGACCCAAAGGAGGCGAGAATCTGGCAGACCTGAACACGCCTTGACCCACAAACACCAGCAGAGCAATGAACCCAAGCTGAGAGTTGCACCTCTGAGGTAATACATCTCCTTGGTGGCACAGAGACACCAAAAATAGCTTTGCCTCCACAGCTCCATGATGTAAGTTCAAAACCCAAATTTCTTATGTACCAGAAAGGGCAGGGCAGGCATGAGAAAGTCTGGCACACAGTGCAGCCAGAAGCAGACCCCTGGAGCAGGATTTGGGGAGCCCTGACTATGCTGCCAAGCCAGTGGAGCAGGGGGTCTTACCGGAGATCTCCGGTGTGCTTGCGCATGTGGACGTTCAGGTAATGCTTCCACTTGGTGATGTACCCGCACTCGGTGCACATGAAGTTCTTGTCGTTGGAGTGGGTCAGCATGTGCTTGGACAGGTAGCTCACATCCCGGCACGTGAAGTCGCAGAGCTCACATTTGTGAGGTTTCTCTCCTACATGCAACACACAAAAGCTTTCAGCGTGACAGCAAGATAAAGGAACATGGCAGGGAAACCAGCTCAGCAGGGAGCATGCAACAACTTCAGGCGAGTGATCCTGGGCAGGCAAAGCTGGTGGTGAGACCCAGGAATCCTGACCCAGCCCTCCCTGCCCACCCAGAGGCAGGACAAGACACCTTCCCCATCCCAGCTCAGCTTTTGGGACCCCTACAGGGGACACCCACCAGTGTGCAACAGCATGTGCCGGATGAGCACCCGCTTGTGCGCTGTGGCGAAGGCACACTCAGTGCACTTGTGGATCTTCTCATTGGCGTGCATCTTGCCCACGTGGTCGTGAAACTCCACAGGGTTGAAAGTGGCATAGGGACAGAAACTGCACTGGAGCTGCTCACTGCCCGGGTGACCCTGCTTCTTGTGCTTGCGGAAAACGTGCTTGTTGGAGCAGATGAAGTCACACTGCTGGCAGTGGAAGGCGTAGTGGGTTTTCCGGTGAGCCTCCATGGCCTCAGCCGTGCCGAAGAGCAGCGAGCAGGCATGGTACTTGCACTCCACCGCTTTGATGCCGTGAGCATCCTTGAGGTGACGGACAAACTCCTTACGGTCCTCTGCACAGTAGTTGCAGTCCCCATGGAAGCAGCTCAGCCTCTTGGGTTCGGCTTTGTGAGTCTTCAAGTGCTCCTTGAGGGCCTGGCTGAGCCGAAACTTCTCCTCACAGACAGGGCAGGAGTAAACATCGGAGTAGAAGTTGGAGATGTCCTCGTGCATGCTGGCCATGTGGCGGTTGAGAGCGTTCTTCTCCACTGAGCTGTAGTGGCAGAGAGGGCAGCGATGAGCCTTCTCGCCCGTCTCCCGCATCATGTGGATTTTCAGCTTGCTTTTGCTGGTGAAGTACTTGTGGCAGTTGGGGCACTGCAGGCTGGGGTCAGGGAAGTGCAGGTGGAGGTGCTCTACCAGGTGGGTCCGCTTTTTGAAGCACCGCTTGCATTCGGGGCACATGTGGGTTTTGTAGAGGTACTCGGAGCCTTCTGCAACATCCCCTGAGGGAACAAAGGAGGGGAAGGAGTTAATAGGGAAAAGATGGAGAGCACAGGCAGATGTTCTGTCCCTGATCCAGTTGTGCCAGGATGAGGGTTTATACACACGTGCAGTCACACAGCCACCACCTAGTCAGATGGACTGTCCCCGCCCCAAACCACCAGCACACTTCACGTGAGTTCTTTCCAACTCAACACTGGCAAAGCACAGCCTACATCAGGCCTGCCCATGTGCCCCTGGTCCCTAAAGCCAGGCAGACCTTTGCCTAAACCTGGCAGCATGCATCAACAGGAAAAGAAGAGACATATTTGCTGGGGCAGGGGCTGGGGGAATAAATGCACTGGTACATGCAGGAAATGTGAGGTCACTCACCAACCTGGGCCACATTTCCCTGCCAAACCTGAGGATGTGGTACTTGTTCACAAAGCCTGAGCAGCTCCTGGTAAGGCCCTGCGTCCTACCTTTGAAGTGCTGTGCCTGTGGCACTCCAACTTTTTTGGGAGCTGCCTTCCCATCCTCCTTGGCCTCAGTTTCGCAGAGGCTCTCGCCATCCTCTTCTGGTGACTCATCCCCACTGCTGTCCGAGTCCTCTTCTCCAGCTGATGCTTTCTGTCCCTTCAAGGAGCTGTCCTCAGTACCTGCAGGCTTTGCCGGCCTGGCTTCTGCTGTGCTGGCTTTCCAGCCAGGGTGGCAATCACCTGGCTCCTCCTGCCCTGCTGATGCTGTTTCAGTGGGGAAAGACACGAGATCATCATGTTCCATGCAAGAGGAAGCCACCCACACACACGCAGAAAAACCACCTGGCTAAGATGGAGGGCACAAACCACGCTGCAGGGAAGCACAAACACAGGGTTCCAGCCCTCCAGCTTCACTCCCCCACCACTCCTCCAGCTGTAACTGGGATGCACAGACACAGCCAGCCTCTGCAGCACCCACAGGCCCCAACTCCCCACCCAGCCATACCCGATGGCAGGATGCAGCACTTGTCAAGGCTGCGGGGGTCGCCTGTTGTGGGCATCTCAGAAGGGGACTCTGTGGTGTGTCCCTTCCTGTGCTGCCAGAAGAGCTTGGCGTTGGCTGTGATGAAGTCGCAGTGGGCGCAGTGGAAGGGGAAGTGTGTCCGGTGGTGCTGCTCCATGGCCTGGCGGCTGGGGAAGAGCAGCGGGCAGGCCCGGCAGGCGCAGGACACGGGGGAGGCCCCGTGCAGGTGGCGCAAGTGACTGCGCAGCTGCTTGCGGTCCTCTGTGGTGAAGTGGCAGCCCCCCTCGGGACAGGGCAGGGCTCCCGTCGGGGCACGGTGGGTCTTGAAGTGCTCCTTGAGTTGGCCAGGCTGCAAAAATGCCTCCTGGCAGACGGGGCACAGCAGGCACTCGGGAGCAGAGCCCTCCTGTGTGCTGGCTCCGGGCAGCTCTGAGCCCCTGGGATCACTCTGGCTCTCGCTGGCAGAAGCCAACAGTGCCCCTGGGAGTTCCAGGTGCTCTTGGGGGGGCAGCAGCAGGCACTGGTGCTGGGACAGCAGGGAGGCCTCTGAGAAGCTCTGGCCACACCTCTCACAGAAGTACAGCTCCACTACCTTGACGAGAACCTCTGCAGAGAGCAAGGGACGAGCATTAGAAGGAGCTTTTTCCAGGCCCAGAGCTTGGGACTGGTGGTTCAGTTCCAGCTCTGGACAAGGAGAACAAATCTCTCTTGCCACAAATTACATTTTGGGAACCACATCCCCCATAAGAGAGGAAATACCACCACCCAGGTGGCCACAATAACCAGTTCTGTCCCTTTGCACCTCTGAAGCATGCAGAGATGAGAGGCTGGCCTGGCCCAATTCCTGTTAGGATGTCCAGTGCCCACACTGGACCCACATGGGAAGCATGCTGGGGGGTAGGAGTTCAGGTGGAGATCTCTGCCTGGTCCTTACTGATGGCCTGGAGCAATCCCCTCACACAGCATGCAGCTCCCACAGCCACTCTCCCCATCCACACACCCAGCTGTTGCCAGGTCGGTGCTCAAAGGTGGCACCAGACTCATGATGCAGGGTTAAAGATCTGAGGGCACCTGGGACAGGGACCCTGGCCAGACCTCTCTAGCTCTGCTGACTGCAGTGGGGCCCATTCTGCATTCCCTGCACCCCATACCTGTGGCACTGGCCACGTTGCTCAGTGTCACGTTGCCAGCCACTGCCTCGATGAATATTTCCACATTGCTTCCTTCAGCGTGAGCCCCTTCCCCAGGCATCGATGCCTCTGCCAGCAGCAGGTCCTGGCTGGCAGCCAGTGGGGGTGTCCCAGCCAGACCAGCGCTGGCCACGCCAGGGCTCCCCACGGCTCCCACCTCTCCCGGGGTGGGCAGGAGCAGCTCCGAGCACAGGGTCTCCATCTCCCTGCTGGCACCCTCTGATACAGCCACTGCTGCGCTCATTGCCACCGGGCACTGCCTTGGCGCTGGGCCGGATGACCTCTCAATCTGAAACAGAAGAAAGCACTTCAAATGAGGGACATCCCAGAGCCCAAGAGGATTCTGGGGAGCAGCCAGTCTCGAGGCAGGGTATTTCAATGCTGGCTCCTTTCTGCAGTGTCCCAAGCGGGCTCCTGGCAAGCCCTCCGTCACGGGGTAGACAAGAGCGCAAGGACACCTGTACGTTCTCCCCGAGCCCAACACCCAGGGTTTGCACCCTGGGCCGGCCCCCGAGCCCACCCTCAGAGCCGTGCCCAGCCTGCAGCCAGCAGGTGCCCTCACGAGTCCCGCCGGGCCAGGCTCTCCCCAGCCCCTCGCCTTTCACCCCGGGCTGTCCCCGGCACCCCCAGCCCCTCACCCCAGGCTGTTCCCGGCCCTCCCAGCCCCTCTCTCCTCACCCCGAGCTGTCCCCAGCCTCTCGCCCCTTACCCAGGGCTGTCACCGAAGTCGCCTCAGCCCGGGCTGTCCCGGCACATCTCGGTGGTGGCGTCGGGCGGAGAGCGCCGCCCTTTGTGCCCGTCGCGCAGCCGCTCTGCCCGGCCCGGCCAGCCCCGCTCTATGGTGCGGCCGGAAGCGGCGCGGGCGGGAGCGGAAGCGGCGCGGTGCAGGTGAGCGGCGGCGGCACCGGCTGGAGCGGGGGCGAGAGCGGCGCGGGATCCTCCGCGGAGTGGCCGGGGCTGGGGCTCTGCTGCGGGGAAGGCCGGTGTGGATCCGGGTCTTTTGCAGGGGAGGGTGGGGCTCTTGCAGGGGGGCTGCGGGACCCTGCCCAAGGGACGCTGCGCCCGGTAAGGAGGAAGGTCACGCCTTACCCTGGTGGAGGTGGGATTCTGTACCGGAGAGAGCAGAGCGTGTCTGTGTCTGGCGGGGAAGGCTCCCCCTCGATCCCAGTACATGACAGACCTGCGGAGGGAGGTGGAGAAGCTTCAGGCCCCCGGAGCCTGCGGCTATAATCTAGACACAGAGGTGTGCCTTCTACCGCCGTCGTGTGCCCGTTCTCAGCAGCAAAGACCCGGCTCTTGGATCAGCCTGGGGATGTGCTTCAGCTTTTTCAAACGATAAACCTTAAGTAATTGCAGTGCTCATGATTTCTGGCTGTTCAAATAATAAAACCCTGTAAAACTCTGGCCTTGATGTCTTGACTGAAGAAGCTACAGATGCTCCTGTGCTTCTTCAGGAGCCTCCTGGGCCCTCTCCTGCTTGGCTCACCCAGTGGCCTGCAGAGAGGGAGAAGGTTCCTGCAGCCAGCAGGAACACTTGGTAATAAGCAGAAATGTGGGAAGTCCAAACGTGCCAGGTACCCCTTCACCTTGAGGCCTGGCCATGATAAAGGGCAGGGAACTGTGGGTGATCTGTTGTGTTTCTTGCTACCATTCAGTTTTTCCTCACAGGTTTGTTGCTGGAGTGCAGAAACAATGCTGTGGAAAGGAGCTGCCTAACCTCCCACCATGCCCCTTTCTGACTTTGTCTTAGCACTGAAGGACAACCCTTATTTTGGGGCTGGGTTTGGCCTCGTCGGGGTGGGCACAGTCCTGGCAGCAGCCCGTAAGGGGGCCCAGTTTGGGCTGGTGGCTTTCAGGCGCCACTATATGATCACATTGGAGGTGCCCAGCAAGGATAAGAGCTACCAATGGCTGCTGAACTGGGTCTCCCACCACGCCAAGCATACGCAGCACCTCAGTGTTGAGACATCATACCTGCAGCATGAAAGCGGGCGTGTCAGCACCAAGTTCGACTTTGTCCCCAGCCTCGGGAATCATTTCATCTGGTAAGGGAGGGTAAGGGAAGGCAGTCTGGGGTTTGAGCCTCACTTTTGCACATTGAGGGTGTGTAGAGGCAGTGGAGAGGGTCCTGCTTCCTCTCTGGGTCTGGGTTAGGGCAGGGGATGACGAGTAGCAAGAGCAGCCTGTACTCAGCAGTGTGAAATGATTTCCTTACATGAGACGAGTGTTCTTGATGCATGAACCAGGTGAGGCGCAGCTGAGTGGTGCTGGGTCACTGTACACCCTCCTGTGTTCCTGCCCCAGGTACCGCAGGAAGTGGATTCGCGTCGAGCGCAGCCGGGAGACGCAGATGCTGGACCTGAACACAGGGACCCCCTGGGAGTCCGTCACCTTCACTGCGCTGGGCACTGACCGCGAGATCTTCTTCAACATCCTTCAGGAAGGTCTGTAGGGGAACTGTGTGGGGTCCTGCTGGGAACTGCCTTGCTCCCTGGAGATGCCCAGGGCTTCACAGGAGATCCTCCTCCCTGGCAGCTGTCCCCTCTGGCTCTCTCTGCAGCCCGGGAGCTGGCGCTGCAGCAGCAGGAGGGGAAGACGATCATGTACACGGCCGTGGGAGCAGAGTGGCGGCAGTTCGGCTTCCCCCGCCGCCGCCGGCCCCTCAGCTCCGTGGTGCTGGATGAAGGCGTGGCAGAGAGGCTGGTTCAGGACGTGAAAGAGTTCATCAACAACTCCAAGTGGTACAATGAGAGAGGCAAGGCTCTGGTGTGGTGTGCTCTGTACGGGGTGGGGTGGGGCAGGATGCTCATGGTCCTCTCTGGAATTGGCTGTGGAGAGATTTTTCCCTGCCGCTTACTTTCCCAAGGTGTATCCTCTTTGTGAGCTCACCACAGCACCACAGCTTGGAGGGAGGGAGCACAGAGCAATCCAGGTGGTTATCCTAAAAGAACACTGTCTTCTTAGGGATCCCCTACCGAAGAGGCTACCTGCTTTATGGTCCTCCTGGATGTGGGAAAAGCAGCTTCATGTGAGTACTGTCAGCTCCATGCCCTGGGCCACAGCAGTCTTGGATGGGAAGGTGTGGATGAGCTTGGGTTTGGAATACAGGAGTGGGCTGTGCCTTATGTGTGGTTTCTATTGTAAGCGTTTGCATTGCTGGCACTGTGACAGGTCAGGGTGACAAGCCCTTTGTGCCCTTGCTTTGCACAGTGCTGCATGGTATGGGTGGGCTGAACAGGGGCTTCTGCCTGCCCCTTAGATCTGATCCTTGCTGGGAAAGGACTCCTCTGCCCACTCCCTTACTGCTAAGGGGAAAAATCTGATTTTTCCTTGACTGACAGCTTTCCCACTGTGATTCATCCTTGTGGTTTGTGTCCTTTCCAGCACAGCCCTGGCCGGGGAACTGGAGTACAGTATCTGCCTGCTGAGCCTCAGTGACCACAGCCTCTCTGATGACCGGCTCAATCACCTCCTGAGTGTAGCACCACAGCAGAGCATCATCCTCCTGGAGGATGTGGACGCAGCCTTTGTCAGCCGGGACCTTGCTGCTGAGAGTGAGCACTGCTCCTGTTCCTGGGCCAGCAGCTGGAGGGAGGTTCTGTGGCTGTACCTGAAAAAATGTTTTGACTCTGGGCTGCTCAACTGCACTAGCAGAAACCAGGAGTGGAGGAGTCTCTCAGGCCTCAGGGCCCAAACTGGAACTTGTCCAGTTTTGGCTGGGCTGTAAAAGGGAATTTGGATCCTTTACCCTCAGGCAAAGGTCCTTCTCCTGCCCAGCTACTTTCAGGATGATGGAGAAGGTGGCTTTCCTTCTCTTTTCCTTTGTGTTCCCATGGGTGTGTGTGGGCAGGGGAGGTGAATGTGCTGCCAGCCAGACAGAGGGTCAGCCTCCAAGCAAGGAGTGAGTGGGGAGCTTGGCATAAGCCTCAGGTGATAGGAAGGTGGCCCCGAGCCTGTGTAGCCAACAGCTACAGTCTCAGACACCTCTGTTCGCAGACCCAGCTGTGTACCAAGGCATGGGGCGCCTGACCTTCAGTGGTCTCCTCAATGCACTGGACGGTGTGGCCTCCACAGAAGCCAGGATTGTCTTCATGACTACCAACTACGTGGACAGGTCAGAGCTGCCCCTGGGAGGGAGCGGGGTGGGTAGCACAGGAAAACCTTGCTCCCTTTTGCTGGGCTTTATTTATTAAATTCTCAAGCATGAAGACTGGGGGTTCAGATTTCTCACATCCTCCCTTGGGATGCAAATCCTTTGATTGCTGATCAGGACCTCTTTTGCTGGAGCCTCAGATGCCTACTTGGTGTTCAGAACATGGTTGTGTCCTTCAGGAGTGGTACCACCTTCCTGCCTGTGGGGAGCTGCAAGTTTGGGGGTTGTGTCCATGCTGCGAGTGAAGCGCTGGTGCCATGAGCAGCCCTGGGTCAGTGGGATGCAGCCTGGGCTCACGGTGCCTCCACAGCTGCTGTGCTGTGGCAGGCTTGATTCGCTACAGACTGAGCTGCCCTAGGGGTTTGTTCAGAGTTGGCTCATGGGACAGAGATGGGCAGAGCTGTTTCGCAGGACATTCTTGTCCTCCTTTAGAGTCAGTCTTTCCCCAGCTCTCTCCTTTATTTTTGGGTTGACTTCTCCCCTCAATCTCCCCAGGGATGAACCTGTTTGCCCCCTTCACCATCTCACAGTGCATGACACTTTGCAGGAAGGACAGGGGCTGTGCTAGTGTGGACAGGGGTTTCCTGCAGGACCCACCCTAAACAGATGCTTTGATCAGGTTTTCTAGCCCCACCCTTTGTCTCTTGCCAGGCTGGACCCAGCGCTGGTGCGTCCTGGCCGTGTGGATCTGAAGCAGTACGTGGGCCACTGCTCCCGCTGGCAGCTCGCCTGCATGTTCCAGCGCTTCTACCCCGAGCAGCCCCCGGCTGCAGCCCAGCGGTTCGCGGAGCAGGCGCTGGCAGTCTCCAAACAGATCAGCGCTGCCCAGGTGCAAGGCCACTTCATGCTTTACAAGACAGACCCTGAAGGAGCCACTTCAAACATAAGCTCCAGCCTGCTGTGACCAGGGGCCAGCTTTCCCTTGTGTCACTGAGAGGACTGGGACAAAGATTTCACCATGCTGGGGATGCCATGAAGCTGCCCACCTGCACAGGCCAGGTCTCAGTTCACCTCTACCTCTCCTATGCCTTGGTTTTGGAGAGTCAGAGCTGCCAGCCAGCAAGAGAGGGAATCTGGCTCTTGCTGCTCCCCAGACGTGGGTGCTATTGCACCAGCCCTGCTCACCAGTGTGTGCCTCATGTTGGGATTGCTGTAAGCTACCAAGGCTCCTGGTGTGAATCCCCTTCCTTGTGGGTCAGCCTGGAGGTACCCCAGAAGGGCATTTCCTTTGGGCAGGACACTGGGGTTCTACACTGCTAAAAGTGTCTGTTTTTTTTTTAAGGACAGTGGTCTCACTAGTTTGTGAATATCCTCTGTGAACTGCACAACACAACTCTTGTCTCTCTGGTTCGTTTTCCTGTTAGTTGCCCCTCTATCCAGCTGCTGGTCCACAGCCCTCCTGACCAGGGCCTGGAAAGGCCAGTACTGCAATTCCAGAGTGTTTCTGAAAAAAAATAGCTCCTAAGAGACAGCTCATTGTCTCTCAGACTCCAGGCTGGTGACATTGGTCTTGCTGAGTTATGATGCCAAGCCACAGATCTGCTTGGATATTGTTCCCTAGATGGGCATGACTGTCCTTCCCACCAAAGGAGATGTGGGGTCCTGGAGCTGTATGAGGGCAGATGAGAGGCCTTGGCCAGTTACTGCATATCTTCCCAAGAGCTCTCCCCTTCCAGTCCCTCTATCAGAATCCTGAAAGTCAGTTTCCTCAGAGCCAGTCCTATGTTAATGTGGTCAGTTTTGGGGGTTGCATCACCTTGCTTGGGCTGGGGGAGTGGATTCCAAGCCAAACCCAAATTGTAGGTCACCTCTTGCCTCTGCCCTGTGGGACCAAGAGCACAGGGCAATACACAGGGGCACAGTCAATTGGCACCTGGATGGATTTTGGTGCAAATAGGCACTGCTTTAATGCAACCCCAGACTTCCACAAATGTTTCTGCAAGTGAAGGAGCAGGATGCTGCTGGTTGGCATCTCAAACCCTGTGTTTGGCCATCCTGCAGAGGCTGGCTGCTCAGATCCAGCTTCTTCCCTCAAAGCTGGGGATCAAAACTGGCCAGTGAGTGACTGGCAAATGTCCCACAGCAGTCTGGGAGGATGGGGAGTGTTTGTGGGGGAGCCAGAGGGACCCGATGCCACCACACGCAACATCTCTCGCTGCTTGCTTTTAATAGTGTTAACGCTACAGATGCTGCCAGTGCCTCGCTGCCTGGCCAGCCTGAGGGCTTTTGCCAGTAAAGCCTCACAACAGCCTTGTGAGGTAGGTGAGTGACACAGGTGGACAGCAAGCAAAGGGACCCAGGTCAGCGTGCAAGCTCTCTTCCTCCCCTCTGACCTGGAGGTTTGGTTTGTTTATCCCAAATTAATTTCCACATACTGTTGCAAAATGCCCTCTGCTCCAGGCTGACAGCAGTGAGTCAGAGAGGGTCCTTACTAAAGCACTATTCCCAGGGAAAAATCCCTTCCCAGTAGCACATCTGGCATTTGACTGAAGTTCTCAAAGTCCTCACTCTGATTTCCATGGCTGAATTCCCATGCTCCAAACATGGCACAGCAACGTTTCTGCTGAGAGTAATCCTGGCTCACCAGAGGAAGCAAAGGAGCTTCAGCTGCTGTGACGGGCAGAGATCTTCCACGGTTCTTTCAGGAGACAATCAAATGCCTTTCTTGAAACAGCAGTTTCACGAGTGAAAGCAGGAGGCAGCAGAACAAGAACCAATGTCAGATAAAGTCTGCACCTTTTCACCCAAGCGTGGGCAGGCCATTCCCCCAGAAACCAGCTGAACAAGGACAGAGGGAGCACTGAAGGAAAATGAGGGCTCTCTTCAGGGCACGAGTGCTCAGCCCTCATCTGCAGGAAGGCACAACATCTGTCTCTCAGATCAGCCAGCCCAGGACAGGTAGTGTAGGCTCAGGCCAAGAAGAGAGAAAAAATGAATGATTTAAAGCATTAGGCTTGAAAATAGACGAGTATTGGAAATTTAAGCACAGAAGGTTCTTGGGCAGCAGGTTAAACCAACCCCTTCAGGTCAAAACCAGGCATAGAGTAAGCAGGGCAGCAGATGAGGAGTTCTCAGTCAAGAAAGGGTGTAGTACAGCTTTCATGTGCCAAAGCTTAGCCAGACAGATGTGTGCACTGGCAAATGCCCTCTTGGCACACACTGCTGTTGGTTTCCTGGGGATCTCATATGAAATTCTGGCAAGTCCATTGTAGCACTGCTATTTTTGCACTTAGCAGAAGGAGGAAGACAATAACAACCCACGTGTGGGCACAAGAGGTGGGGGACAAGGCACAAACAAGTGTGAAGGAATCAGTATTGTCAGGTGAGGCAGAGAGCTTACACTAAGCCAGGCAAAGCAGGGAGCCCTCCTGCCACCCAGAAGTGCCAGGGGAAGGTCTCTGCCTCAGCCCTGGTTGGAGGGAACAGGGAAGGAATTGAGACATACCAGGGATCAACACCTTTGCTCCAAAAAGCAACAAACAGGAGCAAGAGGGCAGAGGAAACAAAGGGAGCAGGCTCTGGAGAAGACCAAATGAATTAATTTAATAGCACTGCCCCACTTCAGAGGCTTGGGATCACTCTTCATGGCTTCTAAATGGGACATCATTTACATCTGTGGAGCAGCAGCAGATGTAACTGCACCAAGTTAGTTTAAACAGCAAATCCTCATTTAAGCAATATCAGCTTGAAGATTACAGGAGGGTAAGCTGTATCCAAAATACTGGGGCATGTCTTCACTTCTGGGTTGTCAGAAGTGCTAAGAGACAGCCTGGCCTTGGAGGGGGATTCTGACACATACATGTTACAAAGCAGAGTGCTCTCTTCTGAGGTTCCCCCATCAGCTTCAGCCTGCACAAAAGCAGCTGAAAGACAGGGCAGGAGCTCCTGCTAAATATGGGCTTCCTGGAGAAGCAGGAGCCAAGGTGAAGCCTTAGCCACCAGACAGCTGTGACCTGCCAATGTGCTGACTTAAGCTTAATTTGGATATCCTGGCTGGGACTGGGCAATATCCTGTGTAATAAGGATTTGCCTGGCCAATCCCAGCAGTTGAGAAGGTGCTCTCAGAAGGAATGAGCGACAGAGCAAGTGAAGCTGAGCTCCAAGATACTTCCCTGGCACTTGGCACTACCACAGCTCCACTGGTTTCCAGGGAAGGTATTGCCACACTTTGGTTCTGCCATGGCACCATGCTGGACTCAGACCCTTTGCTCTGTAGCTGTGCACCTTTCTTGGCATTTCACCTATAGGGAAAATGGCTGCAGGTCCTCAAAGCTACCTGTCTTCTGGGTCCTCTGAGACCAAGGCTGATACGATCTGTCAAGGTTCCACTTCTCCAATGCTGATAACAGCCAGCTGCTCATGCTAGGAAGCTTTACACTGCACATACCCCGGCGACACTGCTTGTCCCAAGCTGTCCCATGTGCCATCTGCCTCCTTCCTTCCAGGTGGTACAGTACCTGCTTGCTACATCAGAGCCTTCATTGTTCTCTACACAGACAGCCCTTTTTTCCCCCAGCCCAGCCCCTCATCACTCCTGCTAGGAGCCACTCTCCTTCTCAAGATGGGCTTCTCGATGTCCACTGGGCCTGAACACCCCTCGCCCTCTTGGTGCTCTGGGGTAGGAACCACGCTCCTGAACTCTGGACCTCTCCCACCTTCCACAATCCCAGGGCCTGTGGTGGCCCTGCCAGTTGGGAGCAGCTTTGTGGTCACTGCGGTTGAACATCAGGTTCTCCTTTTTCCTGTCCCGGGCCTCAGTCCCCTCCTCTGTGCTCCATTTCTCCACATCATGGTGCTCCTCTTTCAAGTCCACAGTTTCTGTTACTGGTGAGGGGTCTTCACGGCACAACTCCCTTCTTTCAGCCAAGGGAGCAGCCCTGCTTCTACTGGGATGCTTTGAAAACTCCTGGCTGTGCCGTCCAGCAGGTCTACGCTCTGCTCTCTGGCTGAAGACCCTGGGCCCCCTGGAGCCGTGGAGTGGATGACAGGCCTCCTCTCCTGGTTCCTGCGAGCCGCTGCACAGCTGCCTGCCCCGGCCTCTGGAGCCTGGCCTCTCCCCTCTGTGCCTTTCCCTCTTGCTCAGTTGCTCTCTGGGCACAGCACACCTCTCAGGCTGCCCAGGTTCCACCCTGGGCTCTGATGCCCCAGCTGGCTCGGGAGCTGAGGCTTGGCTGGGTGGCTGGGGCATGTCCGCAGCGCGGGCACTCACCGACAGCTCAGAGGCGGTGGCTGCTTGGCCTGGATCCACAGCAGCTGGAGGCTGAAAGAAAAAAGCCACTGGTTAAGAAAAGGAGAGGGGTGTCCCACAACAGATGACAGTGCTTGGTCCTGCAGCCCAGAGCCCCCTCAGAAGCTCTCTGCTCCCAGTGCCGTACCGCCTGGAGGCTGATGAAATATCGGTTCCTCTCTGCCTCGGGATCGATGATTCCTCCTTTCTCTTGCTGTCTCTTGAAAATCAGGCGCAGCTCTTCCTGGTGCTGCAGCACCTTGGCATCTGGCCTGTATGGCTCCTGAGCAGAAGAAACAAGGCAGGGTAAGGGCTCTCTTAACACCTAGCATGGACAGGCAGTGGCAGGGCTGGGCTCCCCAAACCCTTCTTTGCGCAGTGCCAGGCAACGCACTTCCTTCTGCCACACTGACCAGGCCTACAGATGCATGGGAAATCCCTGGACAGAAGCCAAGCATCCCAGTGCAGACCCATTGTTTCTGCAGTGACTGCCTTGGGCCATCCTGCTGTGGGACAGGATGCAGAGCAGCTACCATCAGGTTACTGTCCTGACCTCATTGTATCCTAGTGAGTGCAGGGATGTTCCCCATGGCAGAATCACCTCCCCTCAGCACATCTGCTCAACTCAGGGCTATCAAACTGAACCTGCTCTGTGAGCTGCCCTTTGGATGGGACATCAAGGATGACCTGAGAGAGAGTGCATGCATTCATCCCTTACAATGTCCCAGTTGAAGCTACCCAGTGAGGAGGCACAGCTGGGTAGGTGAGCCCCCATCTCTTACCAGAGGGTGCTGCGGGGGCGGTGCTGCCTTCAGAGCACAGAGATCATAGACCAGGGTCTCCCGGCAGACAGGGCACTGCACTCCAACTTCCTGTGGGGAGGAAAGAGAGGATAGCAAACCCTGTCTGTAATACAGCTCATGCACCGCCCCATAACCCCACCCTGGAAGTGGAACAGGGTTGTCTTCTTCACTCTTCTGCCAAGGTAAGGGAGCCCAGAGGGGTTCCAGCAGCATGAAAGCAGCCTGGTGTCTCAACAACTGCTATGGAAGGTGTCTCCACATGAGGCATGCTGGGATTTGTGCTCCAGCAGCTGACTGCTTTACAAAGCACCCCTGTCAACACACATGGCTTCAGCCCTCAGCCTAGGATGTATTCTTTTCTGCTCCAAAGTGGAGTGTGTCATCAAGGCACCACCTCTCTGAAAGGGTTTGTAGGAAGGAGCCTTTGATTTGTTCCATGCTCAGCTGTGCTGTTTGCTCTGCAGCTGACAACTGTTCCAACATGTGCTAGGCAGGTTATATCACCCCAAAACACAGGTGATTTGTGTTTACCCTGCTGCAACCCACAGTTGCAAGGACTAGGACTAGGGAAGGAGCCCTTTTTTCTAACTTCTGTGGTTCCAGAAGTCTAAAAATGCAACTCCCTTACCCCCTCACAGAGCAGGCACTGACCCAGAGATCCAATAAACCAACTTGTTTGGTCAGAAAGGGCCCTTGGAGATAACTCAGTCTAATCTCTGTTGATTCTCAGCACAGGCTCCATGTGCCAAAGAGGGTGATAGAGATGTTACAAGGGTCTGTGCAGGGGGCCAAGGAAGGAGGCCCAGTACCTGTTTGGGGGATGGTGCAAGGTGCTGCTCTCTCTCCTCCTGCTGCATGAGGATCTCCTCCTCCATGTGCTGGGCATAGCGGGCCAGACAGTGTGAGTGGAAGTAGTGGTAGCACTGGGTCTTTGTGAAGGCTTCTTTCTCCTGTCAAGAGAAAAGGGCATCTTTGAAGGCCTTCTAAGCAAAGACTTGTGTAACCACCCAGCTAAGCTGGGTTCTCACTTCCATATCAGTGGTATCCATGGGGAACTAGTACTAGCAGAGCCACCCAACATAATCTGCTGGGCTGCAGCTCCACTCCCTCAGCAATTACTGGGATGCTGCTTCTTGTTTCAAATGTTAGAAACACTCCTAATGTCAAGATGCAAAGACAGACCTCAGCACCTGCATGGATATATTCTAGTACTTCCTGACCACCTGTGTGCTGAACTCCAGGTGAGGTGTAGCCAACACAGGGAAGCTGAAATGCACCATCAACTAGCCCCAGAGCCTACACTTCTTTGGAGATGCTCCAGCATCTCCCACTGCCATTTTCTGTAGAAGATTATCTAGAAGCTGATGGGAAGAGCAGCATGTATTGCACTAGGAAGGACCCTGTGCAGAATGGGAGGCAGTGGGCTGCTGGGGTGCATCTTGGTCCCAGGCTGATATAAAGTGTCAGACTTCCTGTTCTCTTGCCCCACTTCCCAGTCAGTTTGTGGGGTCAGGAGACACATGCCTACCTGGAATCCATAGAGGCAGATTACACACTGTCCTTGAGGAATATTGTTGTCAGTGAGGATCTCCTTTCCCTTCTGTGAAAGCATTAAAGCAAACGTTTTACTCACTGGTCTGCCCATGGGCTCAGGGATGTCCCACCCCTTGGGCAGTCAGGGATCAGTGTCTGTGGCCAGTCACACCCAATCTCCTCACTCTCACCTCGATCAGTTCATAGAGCACCTCTGTCCCCAGCCTGGCTTCAGCAACACTTCTCAGGGTCTGGGAAATCCTACAGCAAAGCAGCAGAAATCCTTAACAGAAAATTAGCTACACCTTTTCACTGTCCCACATACCTGCCATTCTGCACAGAAAAAAGACAGCGCAGGCTTTGCTTGGAGCACAGGATGGGCACACATGCATGCACATATTCACGTGCTGTCCTGGCTCTCCACAAGCCAGTGCACAGGAAGCCTTTGTTATAACAGGACTTGCAGGAGCAGGCTTGCTGATGGCCTCAGCTTGAGCTCAGCCAGCACCCTTTGGTTTTGGTAAATCCCAGGCTTTGTTTATCTGACAGCAGCCCCTGAGCAGGTCTGTTGGGAGCCACATCCTCTCATACTGCTGGCAGGCACCAAGGTCTCTGCACACATTCCACTGTGACAAGGACCAAAGCACAAAGGCAACAATGGGCTGCCCAAGGACTTGGATCAGTCCCACCTCTGTCAGGGCAGGACCAGCAACTTTCACGGAGTAAGTCCATGAGATTCAAATAACATTTGAGGGCAACCAAAGGGGAATAACCACAAGGTGGACCCCTCTGTGTCAAATTCGGCACCAGTGGCTCCTGAGAGATTTAAGACTAAGTGATTTAGGGACCTGTATCCAACTGGTAACCAGACACGGGAAGTCATGTGAATTACAGAAGGCCTGTCCATCAGTTCTGCCTCCTGGATCTCTGCAGTAAAGGACTGCCCCTCGCCACCCTCCTGGCACTCACTTTTGAATTTGCTCATCTGACAGCCCCCGCGGATTCCTGATGGAGATCTCCGGAGCTTTATCAGGATACTAGGATAAAAGAGAAACACCCAAAGCACAACAAGGAAGGTGGAGAGGCCCGGGGCTCGGAGGAGCAGGGGCGCGGGGGGCGCGGGCAGCCTACCTGAGGGGGCACGGAGAGCAGCAGGGTGAAGCGCACGTACTGGGAGTCCTGGTCCTGGCCCGTGGCAGGGTGCAGGGTGATGCTGATCTCCCAGGGCTCCCACCTGGAGAAGGGGCAGCTCGGGGTGAGGAGGGCGGCGCGGGGCCGGGCCGGGGATGGGGAACGCGGGACGTACCTGCCCAGGCCCCGCACCACCTGCAGCTCCTCCAGGTAGATGGACTCCAGCACCTCCACCTCCGGCGGCAGCGCCCTGCGGGAACCGACCACGCGGGGGTCAGACGGCTCCGGCGGGCCGGGGGTGCGGGACAGCAGGGGTGCGGGGATCGGGAAGAGCGCGGACACGTGGGAGGGTGCAGGGACTGGGGAAGGTACGGGAGCTGTTACCAGTCCGTCGCCTCCGCTTCCTCACCGGCCGCCGCCATCTCCCCGCTCGCCCCGGAAGCGGAAGGGGAGCCGTTGCCAGGAGACGCCTCGGCGGCGGGTCGGGGCAGGAGCGGAGCGCGGCGGGGCTCATCCCGCAGCGGGATCGCCGCCACCAGGGCCCGGGGCTCGGCCTGCCTTCGAGCCGGTGGGCAAGAACAAAGCCTGGGGCAGGGTGGGACGACAGTCGCCCAGGGGAACGGGGCCGGGTGCAGCCCCGCGGGAGGGGAGGTGTCCGCGGAGGGGGCACGCTGCTCCTCACTGGCCTCTTTGCCTCGGCAGCTCGGCGGCCCCATCGCGAGCCATGGAGAACTACCACGTCCTGGAAATGATCGGCGAAGGGTCCTTTGGGCGCGTGTACAAGGGGCGCCGGAAGCACAGCGCCCAGGTGAGGGGAGAGGGCTGGGGCTCTGCTGTGTGTGGCCGGGGTGTTTCTGGTGCCTCTCGGGTTCTAGGGCTCTGCCAGAGGTCTGGGACTCGGCATACATGCGACTTTCTGTTCCTGACCAGCTCCAGCTGGCACTAAGTCTTCTGGATTCAAGGGACATCAGGAGCGACCTCAAGACCTCCAAGCAGAGCCAGCACTAAATCCTCCGAAACTCCCAAGACAAACACCCCGTAGCTGGTGCCTGACTATTACTAGGATGAATGTTTTCCTCTTATCAAGTTGAACCTCCCTTTGTTTCAATTTGTAATCCCCTTGTCGTCCTCTCACATGCTTCAGTCCCCTCACCATCATGGGTCTCTCTGCTATACCATTACAGCCTATTGATGTCTTTCTGGGCCAAAAACCTGGCCACAATATTCCCAACATGGTGCACAAGATTAGAAATAAAGGTCAGTAATCACTTTGCTGCAGTTCCTGCCTGTTGATACAGCCCAGGGTGCTGCTAGTGTTTCTCATTTCCAGGGCACACTGCTAGCTCATGTTCTGCCTGCTGTTCACCAGCATCTCGAGGTCCTGTCCCATGTTTCTGAAGTCCTCATTTATCTGTGTTCACTGATTACATTTCTTTGCTTTAAATGCCAGTGTGAAAAGAAGTGTGAGCACCAGTACTGATGTACGAGGGCCTGGGGAGAGCCCTAGGTCCAGGGGGCCCAGTGAACAAGTGTCTCGTTCTATTGTCTGTGTTCAGCTGGAACCCTGTTTGGGTTAAAAGCAGCCTTTGCCAGGGTGGGTCTGACCAGGATTCTGGTCTGATCCCAGCTTTTCCTGCTTTGGAAGGTGGTGGCCTTGAAGTTCATCCCCAAGGTGGGGCGGTCTGAGAAGGAGCTGAAGAACCTGCAGCGGGAAATTGAGATTGTGAGAAACCTCCATCACCCCAACATCATCCAGATGCTTGACAGCTTTGAGACTGCTAAGGAGGTGAAGGGGATTACTCCAGGCAAAGGCTTTTGCTTGACTGGGGCAGGGGAGCAAGGCCTGTTCCCTGCTGTTGTAGGGACATATTTCTCAGGAGATGCTGGTGACTTTATCCCAGTGTCTGGTTAGTGTTTTTCAGAGCCCTTTAGTATGTGCTGTGTGGGGAGCCAACACCTGTGTGGGCTGTGTTAGGTCATATGCAGAGGTGAAGGAGCTGACCAGGGGCTGTGTGATGCAGGAGGAGTGGTTTGAGATCATAGAATGCAGGTCACTCTTCACTCATCAATCTCTTCAGATAGTGGCTTTTCACTGATTTAAACTCTCATGGATATAATATGATAAGAGGGGATTGAAGACTGTTCTATGGCATGTGGGAACATGAAATAAAGTCATAAGACAGCAGATTTAAAACAAGCTCAAGGGAGTGATTCTACCCACCGGGCTTGGCAGTACCATTCTGGGCTTGTCCTGTCTTCCCTCTTCTCTTGTTTTTGCTGGCTCTCTGAGATATGGACAGCTGCAAGGCCTCTCCCAAGTGCCACATCCTTGCTGCAGTGCAGCTATGGGAGCTCTCTTCCATTTCAAGTCCCAGCTCGAGCTGATGGACTTTGCATGATGGCACCCCAACACCCCCCTCAAATTTCTTACCCTGCTCAGTCCTGGTCCCCAGGGCCTGATCTCACCATGTTGCTCTTCCCTCCAGGTGGTGGTAGTGACTGACTACGCAGAGGGAGAGCTCTTCCAGATCCTGGAGGACGATGGGAATTTGCCTGAGAGCCAGGTGTCTGTCATTGTAGTGGCCATGTAGTGTTTGCTGCAGGCTAGAGAAAACAGGAGCTGTGTGCCTGCAGGCAGAGGGTCTCAGTTGTGAGCCAGGAGATGTCAGGAGGGTGAGGGTGCCTCTGGGACTCTACCTGGCAGAACTTCTGAAAAGGATGGAGAGGGGGCTAGGTTTGCATTGTGGGACAGTGGGGACCTGCAGAGACCTCAGTTTCTTTGTTCCCTTTACAAGGGCCACAGCACTAGACTGCCTTGGTCCACTCCAAGAAACTGCTGGCCCACAGCTGGGATTGATCCCTGCCCCAAACAGGACAAAAGCAGTAGTGTGGGAGCCTGGCCGTAAGGGACCTAGCCCCCGTGGTTGTGCCAGCAGGTGGCACCCTGGGACACAGGGTGAGGCGTCTGTGTCTCCGGCAGGTCCAGACCATAGCTGCCCAGCTCATCTCTGCTCTCTACTACCTGCACTCCCACCGCATCCTGCACCGTGACATGAAACCCCAGAACATCCTGCTGGGCAAAGATGGTGTTGTCAAGCTCTGTGACTTTGGGTGAGTGCTGGGGGCCAGCTTGAGGGGAGCTTTGGGCCTTGGAGCAGCCAGGGGGTTTCCTGGATGCTGTAGAGGAGAAGTGGGGGAGTGCAGAAGGGACCTGGATTCTGTGCATATTTAGAGGTTAGGCAGAGAGGGGAGATTTGGTACTCCAGAGGGAAGAAGTATGATAAACTCATAGAGAACTCCCTGGGAGCTGCAACAGATGTTTCAGCCTGAACTTGAGATCTGTGCTTTGCTCTGAGCAGGTTTGCCCGTGCCATGAGCATCCACACCATGGTGCTGACATCCATCAAGGGCACCCCGCTGTACATGTCCCCTGAGCTGGTGGAAGAACGGCCATATGATCACACAGCAGACCTGTGGTCTGTGGGCTGCATCCTGTACGAGCTGTTTGTGGGCACTCCTCCCTTCTATACCAACAGCATCTTCCAGCTTGTCAGCCTCATCATCAAGGACCCTGTCAAATGGCCCATGACCATGAGCGAAGTGTTCAAGGTAAGGGCAGAGGCCCTGTCTGCAGTGTGAGATATGTTAATGCTGTTTTGGCCTTGCCTGCTGCCCTGGTGGGTCACTCTTAGCTTTTATGTCCCTTAGCAGGGACTTCAGAACACAGAAAAGCAATGAGAGCTGGACCTCCTGGAAGGGGAATCCTTATCCCTGTTATCAAATGTCTGCTGTCCATAACTGGGAAACTGGTTCCAACAGCAGAGGAGTGATTTATTGGGTTGCAAAGGGAAATGTCTTGCCATCTGCCGTAAGCACTAGAGCTACTCCATTCCCAGAGCTAGGCAGGAAAGGCAGGCCTCATGGATGCCCTCAGTGAGGGAGACTGGTGGGTACACTGTGCTCACTGGTGGGTGCTGAACATGTGTCAGTGATCCTGCTGCTTCTCTGCCCTGCAGAGCTTCCTTCAGGGATTACTAATGAAGGACCCCCACGAGCGCCTGTCATGGCCAGAGCTACTTTCTCACCCCTTCATTGCTGGACGGGTTACTGGTGAGTACTTACTCCTTTTCCAAAACTGTCCAGGTCTGTTTCCTTCTACTACTGTCTGGAGACTGGGAGGACCTCCCTGCCCTGCTGTTTTTAGTATCCTGGTCTATGCCTCTCTCAGCTTTTTTCCACACACTGACTCCTAGCTCCCTCTCCTGGTCTTGCTCTGGGTTCCTTAGGATTCTCCTGGGAGCTCAAGAGAGATCACACTCTCTGTGTCCCAAGAGAGAGCTGCTGCTGAAGTTCTCCTCTTGCCTCCCCAGTGATTGATGACACAGAAGAGCATGGGATTTCAAACCCCTTCACCATCAAGCTGTCTCCAGAGCTGCAGGCCCTGAAGGAGCAGCAAGTCTATTTCATGGCCCCCAGGAGCAGCTCGTCCAGGATCTTGAGAAAGGCCCAGCAGAAGATGGTTGAAAAGACACAGAACAAGGTGGAGAAAAGTCTGATGTTCCCCTGTCTATGTCTCACAGTCAAGGCAAAGGAAGAACACTGAAGTGGACCCTGGGGGAAAACACAGGAGTACATGGGTCAGGCTTGGGTGTCAGCAACACACAAGGCAGGATGTGGGGTGCTTATGGTGGTGGAATCTAGGGGACTCATCTGACTGAATAACCCTGCCCTGACCAAACTTCTCTGCCATCACCAGGGGCAACTGAAGGCAGGTGATGCATCTATGAAGGATTCTGTCAATGGACATCCCACACATAGACCCAGAGCGGCATCAGGGAAGGCAGACCCTGAGAATGGGAAGCCACTGGCTGCCTCCTATGAGAAGAATCTGTATCTCCAGCAAGGAAAGAGCAGCAGAGCAGAGTGGGAGTTTGAGGAGTCTCCTCTTATCCCAGAGTGAGGGAGGCAGAGGCTGGGGCAGGAGGAAGAGGGAAAGGAAAGGTCTTTCACTGACTGTACTGTTTCCTTGGCCAGGCAGCACAGCCTCTCTCAAGACTATGAGTGGGAGTTTCTTGGAGCAGGTTCCCCTCCACAGCCTGGTGCTGGCAGGGCAGAGCCCTGCAGCAGGCACAGCACTGAGGCTGTGGACCTGGAGACTGAGGTAAGATGGTGTCTTCAGTGAGGACAGCAGGGCCCAGTTGCCAGGGGCTGGTACAGAGACCCTGGGACTGGCAGGCTCTGTGGCACCAGTCCTCTCTCTTCTGTGGCTAGGAGCTGGAGAGTGATGAGGAGTGGCAGCACCTGACTGAGGACACTGAGCCCTCAGCCATGCGGCTGAGCATGTCTCTGAGCCTCCTGAGAGACCCAGCTTTCCACCACCGTGTCCAGGACCGCCTGGCAGACTCTGCTCAGCAGGTAAGTGATGGCTGGCCCAGGCAACTAAGACTGGAGACTTGGATGCTGCCTTCTTCATCAGGATTAGGTTGGAAACATATGGAGAATCCTCAGTCCAGCTAGCAAAAAGATTGTCTGTTTCTTTGGGAGTTGGAGCTGTCTTTGTTTGCCATCTGCTCCTCTGCTGTCTCCTGCCTGAATGGGTTGAAGGGCTGGTCCATGGCTGGTGGAGACACCAAAACTGCTGCTCATTATAAGCTCTTCTGGCTTCTCTGTGTGCAGGTGCTGGAAGGGATGCTGGAGGGAGCCTCCCATCTTCGTTCTGTGCTTCGTGTTATTGGCAACCTCCTGTCTACCCAGTGTGATGCTGAGCTGCTGGACTGCTTCTGCCAAGAGCTGAATGTGCCTCTGTCCCTGCTGTGTCTAGCCAAGCAGATCCTGGAAAGTGGTGTCACCAAGCAGGTGGGTGTAGAACCCCAGGGAAATATGGGCACCTTCCAGCCCTGCAGAGTGCTGGTGCTGAGGAGGCCCTGGTGTCCTGCTGGATCTGGCTCCCAGGTTCCTCTTCCAGGCACCTTTGAGAAAGGGGGAGGTTCTGGTAGGGAAGGATCCTGTCGTAGTGGTGTGGGGATGGCCAGTAGACAATCCCAATTTGTGGTTTCTTTCTGGATTCTGCAGCAGCCCTGGTGTATTGCTGTGCTGACAGACCTCCTCATGGTGATCAGAGTTTATTTCAGCAGTGAATGTAGCCTGGAGGAGAGTGGGCAAAAGGACAGGTAGGGAAAGCCTTCTGTTCCCTGAGGTCTCATGTGGTCACTCTGGGGACCCAGCAGTAGGTGGAAGGGTGGTGTTCATACTCTGCAGCTGGAGTTGTCTCTGTGGGGGAGCATCGTGGTCTAAGTGCTTCATGCCATATTGCTGTGCTCACAGAGGAGCACTTTCCTTGAATGGGATTAACTGAAGGAAAGGCATAGTTGACAAGTCCAATTGTGCTGCCTGCTGATGGCAGCTCACAGTGTGAGTGTGTGCTGCCTGCTCCATTAGCCAGGGCCATGTGAGCCTGTCCTCACAGCAAGGGGCCGTGTTTCTGTGCACTCATCTGTCCCTGCTGCCCCCCCCAGCCTGCAGGCCGTTCAGGAGAGTGCTGACTGCTTCCTGGCCCTGCTGCCGGAGCTGCTGGCTGTGCCACTCGACAGTGAGATGAGACTCTGCCAGCAAAGCCTTCTGGTAAGGGTGTCCCCATCTCCCTCCTCCACACCCTCAGCCCCCAGGGACAGAAGCTATGAGATTGTCTCTGTATGTTGGGGAATGCAGCCTGAGGACCCTGCTCCTAACTATGGGGTCTGATGCATTCTTGTCAGGGCAGGCTGTCTCACCCATTGGGGTTTTTGTGGGGAATTGCATACAAAAAGAAGGTCTCTGAGGGGGCTCCTTTGCTGGCCTTACCATTCTGGTGTGACTTTACTGGCTGAGCTGATGGCAGGTGCAGCCCCTTGTACACACTCTGGCACAAAACGATTTACTTCACCAGATGTGCCCCTGGCTCTGCTGCCAAGAGTTCTGCTGCTGGGATTGTGCTGGATGGGCACAGCGGGTTCTCAGCATTGGAGTATGATGCACATGTGGCTCGGGCAGGAGATGCATACAGGCTTGATATCTTTAGCCTTTGTTTTCGAGCTTCATGTTTTAGCACCAGAGTCAGCAAGAGCAAAAATAGCTGTTGGGCATGCTCTGCCAGGCTGTGATAGAGGTGAGGAGGGACACGCACCTCCATGTGCACCCCTCACTTCAGCAGCATGCAGCCAGATGTGGGTCCCATACAGTTACCGGGCTGGAGTGGATATTTGGAGGTCCCTGAAGTTCCAGCATGAGTCCTTCTCCCATCTCTGCGATCCTCCCACAGCTTCCTCCTGTGCTGTCCTTTTCTTTAAACTCAAACTCAGCCTGCAGTGATGGCAACCCCTGTGTCTTCCCCAGTGCTTCACCCAGCTCTGTGAGAGTCTGGACACGGCAGACCCTTCTATCTCTGCACACTTCTACACCAGGCTGCAAGAGGAGCATCAGCCCCTGCTGAACAGACTCCTTCAAGGATCCATCTCAGAGCAGCCTGCTCTTCGAGGTAACAATGGTAGCAGCTTGCCACCTCTTCCTGGGGTTTCTTCTCCTTCCTGCCCTTGGGCTCCATCAGAGCACTGACAGCCATTGTAGTGCTGTTGACCAGAAGAGGTGGCTGAAATTCAGTTGTCCAGACCCCTGCTAACTTGGGCTCTCCTCCGTCCATCCCAGATCTCACCCTCCTTATGTCAAAAGCCTGACTTTTTCTCTCTTGCCATCCAACCCTATCGTGCTGCCCCTCAGCACCTTTACCACAATGACTCCCCAGCTCTGTTCCTGTGCAGGTGCAGCAGTGGAAGGCAAGTCAGCCCATGACCAGAGCCCATGTGTGGCAGATCTCTTCCTGGCTGCATTGGCTGCTGCATGCAGCATCCCCCTGGAGAGAAACAGCTGTAGGGAAGCCAAGCAGCAGGTCAGACCAGCTCTCTGTACAGGGTGAAGAGGTGTGGTCTTCCCAGGGGCAGCAAATCTCTCTAGGAGGATCTCTTTCTCAACAGTAGAGTGGAGGGCTGGGATCCTCTGGCTTTATTGGCTGCAGGGTTCATATTTGTGGGCTGCACCTCCCCAACCAACAGCTGACCTTAGGAATGCAAGGATTCTTGAATCAATTAAGAGACTCAAACTTAAGATCTGAATTGTGAGATGGGCTAAGTAAAGAACTAGGGAATGCAGGGAAAACCTGAAGAATTATTTTATTACAGTGATATGAACTGTAGGAAATCTGAAATTGAAGGGGCAGTAAGAGGGAAAACAAATAGAGGTTTACATTTGATTCTTTAACTCTGAGTCAACAAGGAGGGAAGCAGAGGAGGAATCTTACCTTGCTCATCTCAATTCTGGGACTGTGCATCAAAGCCATGCTAGGTCATGGCAGATAGGCATCTCTTAGTAGACACAGGCAAGACGTAGGAAGCAGATGCTTTCTTTCATTAAATTGTTGCTAGCATTAAACTCTTCTAGTCTGGGCAGTGCTTCAGGTGCTCAGAGTGCAAAACAGGCTGATTTCTGCAGGTTGCTCATGCAGTAGCTGAAAAGCTTATGGAAGGAGAGAGCCAGCAGCTTGCAAGACTACTAAGAAGACTGGAGGACCCAGGCTGCTCCTTGAACGTCCTGAAGGTAATGGCCCAATCCTTTTATCTGTCTCTGCCCAGAGGTGCCTGGGCCTTTGCTCTGGAATTAGGAGCATGGTGAAGAGGGAACTGTGAGCTTAGCTCTCAATGGCTCCTATCTGCCTGGTGTCAGTTGTTGAATAAATGAGCCCATGGTAGCCATGGGGTGGAATCTGTCTACAGGGGCTGGTGGCATCTCCCCACTCTGCCTTGCAGATCCTCTATGCTGGCTGCCATGCCTACCCGAACCTGTGCCAGCACCTGGGAAGGAGCCAGCCTCTGTGGGGTTCCCTCGTGCAGCTCTTGAAGGGTGAGGTAGGACTGACCACAGCCCTGGTGCAGGGGTAGGAGTGTGGGCAAGCTGGATGCATTCCTCTGAGCACCAGTCAGATGAATCTGTGGGGGAAGAGGAGTTCAGGGGAGTTTAATCGGAAGAGTGGACTTCTCCTCTGGGGCCCAGAAACATTTCCTTCTCCCCTGCTATGACTTCTGTTCCTTTGGTAGGTCCCTGTGGTGGAGGTGACCCAGGAGGCAGCCTGTGAAGCCTCTCTGTACCTGCTGGCCCTGCTCACCCTGCAGCTTCAGGTATCCCCTCCCAGGTAAGCAGACACTTTCACTCATGGGTGGGAGAGGAATATGCCCTGCTCTGAACAGCACTCTGTCCTGCACACTGCCCGGCGCTGGGAACCACTGATCCCTCTGATCCAGACATACCAGCAGAACGCTGGGCAGTGTGGGTGGGTGCTGGGGACGTGCTGAGGATGACCCAGTGCAGATGAAGAGGTGCTGTGAACCAGGGCTCCTCCTGAAACGCGGCTGCTTCCCAGCTGTGTGGATTTGGATGCTGCTGTTCTGCATGATGTGAAGCTGTGGGAAAATAGTGCTTCTCTCCTGGTCCCTGCATTTCAGGTGTGAGGAAGTGGTTACCCTGGCTGTGGATCTCATCACCCAGTCTCCTGCTGTGTCCCTTGTGGTAAGCCACCTCCCCCTGCCAGAGCCACTACTGACAGCCTTGCAGACCCCTGCACCCCATTTGGGCCTTACTGTTCCTCACTCAGGGTGGGATGAGGCCAAGGGATGAAGGGTCAATAGTGACCAAGCAGATGGGAAAGTCCCAAAGGTGCTGAACTCTCCTTGTCCCACAGGGTGCTGCAGCATTTCTCCTGGCACAGCTCAGTCAGCATGGAGTGGCTTTGGAGCTCAAGAGAGAAAAGATCCTACCAGTGGTAACAAATGCACTGACTGCACCTGCTGAGGTATGGGATAGGGACAGAGAAGCTGGGGACCCATGCATACCCCACTGCAGAGGTGTGCAAAGATGGGCTCAGAAGGGTGCAAGTGTGATGCTGCTGCCCTCAAGCCCAGCACCCAGCTTCAGACAGTCTCCCACTGTCTTACAGCTGCAGCTCCCCCTGCCAATGGGTGCTGGTCTCTATGATGGGTTCTTTTTCCTCCTGCTGAAACTCCTTGAACAGGTACCAGTCTAGCCATCTCCTTTGCCTGGTCCCTGCCAAAAGGCGTGGTGGCAAAAAAATGTCCCTGAATGCACATTGGTAATGAGGCTGAGGGAAATCAGCAACTGTGCAGTTTTGGCTGCACAACCCCCTGAAAGTCGCCTTGTGTCCCTGCAGGGCTGATGGGAGAGTGGTGGGTGGGGAGGGGTGATCCATGGGCAGACAGGAATGAAAGAGGGCAGAGATGCCCAGGCAATGACACTACTGAAAGGTGCAGCAGGACTCCTGGCCCATGGGTGTCTACCCCTGCCCTTCAGAGGACCATGGGACTGGCAGAGCCATGTATCAGAACCCTGGGGAGCCTTGGACGATCTTGAAGGCTTCTGACATCGGCCTCTCTGCCTCTAGGAGGATGTGGTCTTGGAGCAGGGCTTTGCTTCCTCCGAGCTATGGAGCCTGGTCTGGCATTGTGTTGCTGTGGTTCTTCATGTCGGCACCAACAGTGCAGCGCTGGAGGAAGATCCACCCCCAGGTGTTGGTCACCCCATGGCAGAGCCAGACTGGAACCTCCTCTCCCCTCAAGGTAGGAGCTGTGGGACAACAGGGCATCTGCCCTGGACCGTGCTTCACATCCTTCCATGTTTGTCCCTCTCCACATCTGTTCCCTGAGGCCAGAGGATTCATTTTTTTGAGGATTGTGGTGTCTTCTGGGGAGAGAGGGCTGGGCTGGCCCATACTGTGCCCAGCTGGCAGCAGCTCAGCTGAGCTGGCTGTGGAGGAACAAAAAAGGATGTCTATGCTGCAGGGAATGCCCACTCTGGCAGGTGTGACCATCTGGGTGGAGATTTTCCAGTTTTGGGCAGGGAATCACAGAATCTACCCTGGAGCAGCCTTGAGGTAGCACAGACAGCAGTGAAGGAACTTTACAGCCTTCTCTAGCTTTGCCCTTCTGCCTGCTATTTTCCCTGCAGGAACCTTGTTATTCCTCAGCCTGGCCCTCAGCATCTTCACTCGTGAGTCCCACCAGTGTCTGTCCCAGCTCACCCAGTCCCATGGTGTCCTCATGGTGACACTGAAGAGACTGCTGTCCCCTGGCTTCTTGGCATGCATGGCACAGATGTGAGTTGTGGCAAGGGCTGAAGTGGGCAGAGCTCAGCTGCTGAATGGGGCATGGATATGAGAACACCAAGGGCTGAGAAGTTCCTGAGCTTGCACTTGCACAGCCCCTCCTTAGTGCCTGGCACGGGGAATGCCCTTTGCCCCTTGCCCTAAGGTTTTTCTGATCTGTATTGAGCCCTCTCTCTTTCACAAATTCAGGAAAGCAGGAAAGGATGGGGACCCTGAGGTTGTCCCAGATGTGGTCATCCAGGTCTGCCAGCTCCTCTCTTTCCCTTTTGCCCTGGATGTGGATAAAGACACCTTAGCACTGATCATGGAAGCTGTGAGAGATACCCAGATCCCTGCCCAGCTGCTGCAGGTACTCTCTTGGCCCTGTCTTCCTCCTTCCTCCCATACTGTGGTGACCCATCCCTACACTGCAGTCCCCAATGCGTGGCACCACTTCATGTCATGTTGGCAGCCCACACAAGGATGTCATTTGGGTGCTATGCAGCCCTTGGAGAGGCTTGACTGGCTGCTAAGCTTGTGCTGACCTGCTGGCTGCCTTCAGCTGCTGCTTGGCTTGGCTCACGTGTGAGTGCAGTGCACTCAGCAGTGCTGTCTGTCCTTCTGCCTTAGGTCTGCGCTCACCATCTGCCCTTCTCGTTCACCGAGCTCCCCATGGGCCTCTTGTGCCAGTTTGTGGTGTCTGATACACAGGTCATAGACCAAGTGGTGAGGGAAGCTGCTGCCTCGGAGCACATTGTTGCCTTCTTGAAGTCTGTCTTGTCCTCAGACAATGTCATGCTCACAAGTGACCTCCTGTCTCTCCTGACCCACATGGCCCGGGTCTGTTCAGAGCACCTGCCCTTTCTCCAGAGGATCCTGAGGGACTCAGATGTGCCTGACCAGCCACTGATCTACCTGCTCAGCCACAAGCAACACCTGATACGGGCCAGAACCTGCAACTTGCTGGGCAACCTGCTCCACCACAGCTTTTCCCCAGCGCTGCAGAGCCAGCCCGGTTGGCTGGAGAGGCTGCTGGAGTGCCTGTCGGACCCGGAGAGCTGCGTGCGCAGGGCAGCCACCTTTGCAGTGGGCAACGCCGCCTGCCACGCGTCTTGCCCGGCGGGGACCCTGGGCAGGGCCCTGCCCACGCTGACCCGGCTGCTGAGCGACTCGCGGGCCCAGACGTGCTACAACGCGGCCCTGGCCCTGAGCAACCTGGGCCAGCGCGGGGAGGAGCTGCGGGCTCTGCTGATCCAGAACAGGGCCCCCGAGCTCCTGCTGCAGCTGGCCTGCCGGGACCCGCGGATGACCGTGCGGGAGGGAGCCCTCGAGGCACTGCGAGCCCTCAGCCAGCACCCCGGCATCCAGCAGGTACTGCACGGGAGCTCGGCTCTCTGGGGGCCCTGATGGAGCTCTGGGGACAAGGGTCAAGCTGGCGGGTGACTCCTGTCCTTCTCTTGGCTGTGCAGGTCCTGCTGTCCCTCAAAGCCACCGAGAGGCTGGCCGCGCTGGCCGCTGTCAGTCCCCGGTCGCCTTCTGCCCGGCACGGCGGGCTGCTCTTCCGCCGCCAGTGCGAGCTGCTCCTCCGCCGCCTCGCCGCTCTGCCCGGCCGCGCGGGGCCCAGCCAGCTGTCGCCGCGTACCGGCGCTCAGCGGTGACGCCCGGGCATCCCGGGACGCCACGGACGCTTCCTTCACCCTCCTCAGGCTCCAGCCGGACCTTCCTTGCAACCCGCGTTGTCCACCTGAGAGGGACTCTACCCGGCCGTCTTTACCCGGGGTGCCTCCCGCGGGAAGCCGGCCCTGAAAAAATGCCCGTTCCTTCCGTAACCGCGCGTTTCCCGACGGCGCCCGGAGCCGTGCCCGCGCCGCCGCCGGGCTCCGCCGCGCCGCCAGGGGACACTACAGCCCCCGGCGCGGTGGCTGCCGGGAGCTGTAGTCACGTGGGCCCGCCGGCTCCCCATGGTAACGGCGGCGGCGGGCCCGGGCGGGCGGTGAGTATGGCGGCGTTGCCGTCCTGTGGAGCGGGGCTTGGCTCCCCGTGTGTCTCCCTGGGTTGCCCCACTGGGGCGTAGGGCCGTTGTCCCCCCGCGCTGCCTCCCCGGCCCCTCCGCCCCATAGCCGTGCCCGGGCCCCGAGCCGGCACCTCGCTCCCGCCCGGGCCTCCTCCGGGGCTCGCCATGGTCTTGCCCCGTGACCCCCTGGGGCTGGGGGGGCGTTCGGGAGCGCTCTGTGGCGAGACATGCTGGGGTTGGCGGCCTGGGCGCCGCTCCGGCGCCAGGATAGAACATCCTAGTCCCGGCTTCGGCGTCAAAGTCTTTCACTTGGAGAAATAAGACACACAGCGTGTTCCCCGGGCGAGCCGCAGGGAGAAGGGCTGGCCCTTCCCCAGCCAGCCACGGCCTCAGGGAGCCTCTCCAAGGGTACTTGGAATATTAAGATGGAGCTGGGATCGACCAGGCCCAGGTGGGGTGATGGGACATCTTGGCTGTCCATCCTTTCAATGGGGTCTGGGCTTGGCTGCTCCTCTGCTGTAAAAAGGAGCCGTTGAATCTGAAAGATGAAAGGCAGAGCTGAGTTGAGACAAGCCTGGAGTATTTCGTGAATGCCTCCAGGGTTTGATCAGGGAGTGAGGAGTGAAGGTGTGGGGAAGCCCTGTGGCACTGTGCCAGCCTCCTGGGCAGCTGGGCTGTGGATGTCTTGTGGGAGGCAGAGTTCAGCCCCACCACTATGCATCAAAACCCTGCCTACATGACCCCCTGACCTTGTCTTTCTTATTGTGGTGTTCTCCTCACAGAATGGGCAGATGACATCTAGTGACTCCCGGATAGTTTGGGGGAATTTACAGTCGATTGTTGGGCTTGTTACAGTTTTATAGAATAATATTTCCACAATTCTTACTGTTTGTACCCAGCAGATAGTAGTGTTTGTCTGTCCTTTTGTTGCTCTCTTGCTACAGTTGTTTTGTGTTAGGTAAAGTTCCTCGATGACAATTGCCCCCTCCCACACCTCAGTTGAGGGGTCCTTCTCAGCACAGCAGGTGTCACATTTCAAGGAGGAGCTGAGGGGACAAATGTCACCATCCCCACATAAAAGCGCCTGTGTGGAGATCTCAGATCACTGACACAGGTTGGGGGCTTTGGCTGCTGTACCAGCCTGGCTGGGTGCCGCTCCTTGACATTTCCCAAGTTCCTGCCATGCATCGAGTCTTTGGCAGTATTTGGCAGCTTCTCACCTTGAGTCTCTGTTTCTTCTCCATTCCTGGGCCCTGAGAGATTGCTGTATGGAGTGAGGGTTTTGCAGTGGCTTCAGAAGAATTTTTCCCAGCCCTGTCAGGGCATGGAAGAGTCCTCAGCACATACTGAAGGACAAATCTGGGAACCTTCTCTTCCAATTGCTGCTATGTTTCAATAAATAGTATCAAGAACAGAAGGTGGACTAAGAAATTATGTGTTTTGAACTAATTGGGTAGTTCTTGTCTCCTTGCTGTGTGTTGATGCTTTATACTTGCTTTGCTCCAAATCCTCCACTTTTATTTTTCTACTAAAGGCTAGTCTGCCTAAGATCAGATGGAGCTGTGCTGACTGCCCTCAGATCCTACACTGGTGGCCAAACTCTTCCCAGGTCTGGCCATGTAGTTCTCTTTTCTCCCATCATGAAGCTCAATTGAAAATGCTGTTCCTTCAGTTTGGATCTTCAGGAATGGGCTGTAGACCTCCTTGGTGAAAGGCTGTTAAACACCTCCTGGGTTAGCTTGTTGCTTTTAACCCAGACTCGTTTCTGTGCTCTTGTTTGTGCTGCAGTACAGCTGCTTCTGTTGCCCATGTGATGAAAAAGTACAAATTGGGTGGGAGCAAGGGCAGGCACTTGCCAGCTTCACTGCTGGGGAAGCAGAGCTGCATGATCTGCCGTCACTGTGCACTGCCTTTGCTTCAGGGCCTGTCGAGTCTGCCAGGGAGAAAAGTTGATATCCTTTGATAGCAATAGCAACTCCATGCTCTGCCCTTTGCTGTGGCCCCTGCACCGAGCCAGCCCTTTTATTGAAGTGTCCCTGGTGCACTCAAGCTATAGCCCTGGATTTTCTGCCTGCTGTGCCAGAGTTCCTCACCTTGTCTGGCAACTGTGCTTCCATGCCCTTGGAGTGGTGGGAGAGTCCCTTGTGAAGTCAAGCACGTGAGCCTTCAGTCCCCAGCCCTCTCTGTGTGTGCATGGAGGGAGGCATTTGCAGCAGTGCAGGGTGAGGTGGTGGCTGGATTGCAGCTCTCCCATGGCTTGCTCCAGCATCCTGCTCTCCCTGAGGCCTGCCTCTTCCTTGGGAACAGGAGCACATCATGGCTTGCTCCAGCATCCTGCTCTCCACCTTGGGAACAGGAGCACACCCCTGAACTACTCTATTTCTCTTGCAGGGAGGTGCTCTGCTTAGGTAAAGGGTCATTTCAGGCAGCCATACGCTCCTCATACTTCCTGTATTCAGTGTGGAGTGGAGTTCAGCACCACAGCTGATGAATGGAAACAACCAACCCTGGCACAAATATAACCCTGGGATGCAGCTGGAATTTGCTGATCCATCCACACAGAGGTTGATTTCTCCCTGTTTTTTTTTTTTTTTTTGACTTGAGTGGCCAAGCAAAAACTTGACATCTTGATTTGCACACAAATTGGTTGTCATCCTCTGGATTTGCACACAAAATATGGTTCTGCAAGGATGATAATGAAGCTGAGAGGGAACAGTGATGCTCAATAGTGTGGCAAAGCAGCACACCAGGCTGATGTACCCAAGAGCATTTCTGCTGTGACCAAGCTGCTGCTGAGCTGTGTTGTCCTCTTGGACAAACTGTGGCCAGCAACACCCTCTGCTCTTCAGCTTGAACTTGCTGGTGGCCTCAGGTGCTTTGGCTTGGTGTGACTGCCCTTGAGGCCACTAATTTCTTGGAGCTGGTGTAGGGGAGGGAGGGCTGTTTCCATGCTATTGAAACACAAGTTTGTACCTAGCTAAGAGCTGTTGGAGCACTTTCAGGCACTCGGTTTCAGATCAATGTTGTTGATCTTGTTCAAAGTTTTAAATTTTTTGAAGGGATACAAACCCTTATTTTTAACAGTATATTTGTTTTAAAACCTGTTTGTTTTGCATTGTTGTTAATTTGCTTGTTCAAGCTTTAATCAAAAGTCCCAGAGCTGAAAGTGAGGAACTTGGTGTAAATTCAGGTCTTGTTTACAAAAAGATGTTATCCTTTTTAATAATAAAAAACAGAACAGAATATGCACCCTGCAAGGGCATAGAAAACAATAGCAATTGCAGTTGTCTAATCTCTCTTCCTTGTGATTTTAGGCTGTCTGAGGCTGACAACACATTATCAGGTCAGCTTGCAGTGCATACATTTACAAGCTCTTGTTATTTTAAGTGTGTCACCAAGCTGCACTTAAAATAACCTCCACAGCCAAACTCTTCTAACAGTGGGATGATGTGCACACCCGGGCTCTCGAGGTCTTGTCCTTTCCTGTTTGGAAGAGGACTGTGAGAGCTGACACACTGCCATTAGAGGAACACATGCTGCAGCGGGGCTCAGGCTGGAAGAAAGGGTTTTGACTGCTCTGTACTGGGGTGTGCAGAGGCTGGGGCACATGCTGGCTCTGTGCTCTAGTGATGTCACATTTGTACAGGCTGTGGCAGCGCTGCAGCTGACATCCCAACACTTGCGAGCAAGCTGTGTGGCAATAAAAAATGCTGGCAGAATAACTGTAAGCAAGTGCAGCTGTACAGTCACTCCAACAGTGACAGCTTTGGCCTCTTTATTGTGTGTCAATAAGTCCAAGCCAAAATCCATTAATTACTTGGTGGGGTTTGAATTCCAGCCTGGCCAGTTCACCCAGGGCTTTTCCTAGCTCATGTTTCTACAATAAAATTTCAGGAGTGTTATTTTATTGCCATTGTGAGATACAGAACAGACTCCAGCTCTTTTCTCATAGAGTTGGGTTGGCAGAACTAGGAATTGCATCAAGCTGTTACCTTCATCCATCCCAAAACTCCAGCTGAATTAAACATAAAGGGAAGACTTCCCTGCTGGTAACCAGCAGGGATTTACCCTGGGGCAGGTGACAACGTTCCTACCCAAAGCTACAGAGATGTGGCAGCTGCTGTACTGTTGTGACCACAGCCTGGCATATGAAGGTGCCTCCCTCCATCTCCATCATGTCTCCTGGATGCTCAGCAGCTGCTTTGTCAAGCTGTCCTTGCAGTAAGGATGAGAGACGGTTTTCAGGTGGACGTTAGAGTTGGCTGTGCTGGCATGCAGGAGGTGTGAATGGGGGGAAGGACAGGCAGCATGGACTGGTGCTATCAGTCTGGATGCATCCTGACTTGCCTCCTGTGAGGGCATCTTCCTTTCATCCTTCCTACCTCTCCTTCCCCTTTCTCTGAGCTCCTGTGTCTCCACAGGGAACAGTGATGGTGACTAGCTGTTGATCAACCTTGGCCTTACCTGAAAGCTGTGCTAAAGGCCCTGCAGCTTTCTTACGCAGCCCCTGCTTCCTGCACACCCCTCCCCTCTGCTGGCCCAGACACTTCTGCAACTCCGTGACAAAACTGCTCTAGAGAGGGGCAAGCTCAGCACATCTTTGTCTGCTGCTGTGGGGCCGGGTTCCAGGCAGTGTTAGCTAAGGCTGTGCCATGGCCAGACCTCCACTGTGGCAGCCACAGCTGTCAGCAGCACCCCCGGGTCTGTGTCACTCACATCTGTGCTACCGTTGTCACTTTACTCCAGATCAGGGTCACGCAGGACTTCTGCTGGCATTTTCACACCTGTGAATAAGCTGACTGTAAGATTCACGGCCCTTGTTACAGCTTCATTAGGCCACATCACTTTTATTTTTACAGCAGGATGATCCACTGATAGCTGTAAAGCCGGGTGGAGATGAAGTACAGATGGCTTTCACTTCAGGCTGGTTTTTCAAGGTCATTCACAGGCGGGTGAGAGTGCAGGCCATGGCCAAACTGGCAGTGCAGGTGGTGACGCCGCAGTGACAGACCCTCTAAGCAGGAACACTTTCATTCTCCCTGGATTTTAATTTGCTCTTTAACACCTATGTTCACTGGTGTGCTAGGGTCGCTGTGATCCGAGTGTGCTTGTGAGCTGCAGTGGGCAGCGTGTGCAAGCCAAGCTCCGCTCCCTTGTTTACTGGTGGAAATTTGAGCTGGGCAGGTGACGGGCATCTGAGCCACAGCTCTGTGGCTCTGTGCTAATCGCTGTGAATGTCACAACAGAGCCAGGTTTGCTGCTGGGGGCAGATTGGGTAGCAATGGAATAGTGTTGTACATCTCAGTTGTGGGATTCTCTTCCCTGGGGTTTGGAGCCCCTCTGGGCTGCAGCTCCCACTGGGATGCAGGTGCCCTGTCCTCATCAGGAGTTCTCAGCTTGACTGTGTAAGCACTGACAAGCAGTGCAGCCGTTTGGGTGTGGTATGGACTCGGCACTTTCCATATTTCCTTGCAGAGCTTGGCAGGGTAGCAGCTCTCCTTGAGGATGTATAGCTCCTATCGGGTCCTGCATGGAATGTTCCATCTTCTACATCCTCTGGCTTAGATGCTGCTGACCTGGTATGTTCTGGAAAATGGAGCTGATTCACAGCTTGAGAAGGTCTGGCAGGTGTAGGTCTGTCTGACCCAGCCCTGTGGTGGTGTGAGCTGCTGTGATGGTGCTACAGAGCAACCTCAGGGTCTCCAAGCTACACTTTAACTGCTGCATCTGAGGCTTGTCTTTCAAGTGAGAAAGGAGTGTGTATGTGCATGGCAAGAAAAGGAAGAGTGTTATGGTTGATGCACTGCTTATCCTTCGTTTTATACCTTTTTTTTTTTTTTTTTTTTGAGAGCTGGAAGGTGGTAGAACCAGCCAGCCTGCTTGGAATACAAATTCCTATCACAGCTGTATCCAGGGGCCCTCCAGGCATGTGTTAAAGCAATAACTGGCTAGTGGTTTATTTTCTCTTTTCCCTTCTCCTCAGGCAAGAGGATGTTGCAGGTATGGTGCAATAGTTCATTCTAGGAAGATTCAGGACACTTATATCTGCAACTCTGTGGTCTGTCAGTTTGGTCCTTGCAGGAGACTTTTCTGAAGGACTGCAGTGGGGAGAGATGTATGTGCATGGTACTGCCAGTCTCTGCTGGAAACAGAGGTGTTAATGTTAGAACAGCCCTGCATTTCGTTCTTGCTGCCTTCTCAGTCCTGAGATCTATAGGAAGCCTTTAGCCCTCACTAAGCTTTTTTACAAGAGTGAGAAACATGTTCCTTTTAAAAGCAAGGGCTGAGGTTCTCATCTGGTCATGTAATGTACTGAGCTGAAGCTTTAAGGAGCAGGGAGAAAATATAAGCAGATATTTTAGCATTTGTGGTGGAGTCAGGAGGCTGATGTTCGAGACACAGAGCTGTAGGAGTGGGTTCCAGCTGCCATGCGTGTCCCAGGCAGGCAGCCTCTTGTTGCAGACAGGGTGACTGTGCTGGAGCTGCTACCCCATGGCCCTGGTTGGTAGCCAGGCACCCCTGTGTGTTTGCAGGGCACAAGCTTTCCTGCAGGTGGCTCTCTTTACATTGTTCTTTGCATCCTCTGATTTCATGTGAGATGCCAGCCGTTCTTTGACATGGTCTCCAGAGACTATTGGTGAGCTCAGTAAAGGGGAGATGTGGTTTTCATCCTGCAGGAGAAGCAGCTCACCCTGCTTTCCTCATGTGACGTAAGGCTGAGTGCTCTGCCCTGACAGGACAACAGTGTCTTTCATGCTGTCGTTTTGTTTCAGGCCAGCAAAGATGCTGCTGTAGATGACTGACTGTGCCTCGAGTGCTATGGCTCTACATGGCGTCTGCAGGACCAGACCATGCTAATTTGGGCCCCAAAAGGCAGAAGAGCATTGGGCTGGAGTCAGGCAGCCTTCCGGCAGAAAGACCTCAGCCGTGCTGGCCCTGGCGCCTCGCTCAGCAGCAGGCGAAACCCGTCTGGAATTTAGAGAAGAGATATGCGAGTGCTTTCCAGGATCGAATCCTGCTGCCCTCAGGGATCCCTCTGCAGCAATCCTGCTTCTTGTGCTCACCATCACTATGCCATGCACAGCCCACTGAAGACAGTCTCCAAAGCCCTCCAGATGCTGGCTCTGCCACGGGAAGGGTGATGTCTTCTCTGCTGATGGAGCCCTGCCTGTTGGCAGAGAAGCGTTCTGGAACTGGGGTTGAAGGCTCTGTCCTCAGCTCAGGTCAGCAGGCTGCCAGCTCCTGTAGACCAGTGCTCAATAACAACTCCTTCCTACAGCCAAGCAGTGCTAAAGTGCCTTTTCTGCAGTCACTGAAGATGAAAAAGGTAGAAAACTCCCGGAGTTTTCTTGCTGCTTCATGGTCCCACTCTGGGGATAGTAGAGACAGCTTCCCCAGCAGCCTGATCAACAGGGCAATGACGGACAGCAACGTTGTGTCAGAGCAAAACAAAATCCCCTCCCATACCCCTGTGCCAAGCAGTGCGATCCTCAGGAAGGATCAGTGCTCGTTGGAGGATGCTAAGGGGAGACCTCACAGCTCAAAAGAGAGGGAACCGGAGAAGAGCCTCTTGAAGGCTGTGCAGCAGCTACCTAGTCAGGCTGCCACACACAGAGGCTTTGGGTGCCAAGTGGAAAGTTCTGGCCTTATGAATGTGGGCAGCCTGTCCAACCAGAACAGCAGGAGGAGGCAGGGTGCCAGAGTGCAGATCACCCAGAAAGAAACCATTGCTCCCCTGAACTTGGAGCTGGGGAGCCATCGCCTTAACAGTAGCTCGAGCCTTAGGGGCGCCTGTGATGCCGTTGCCCGCACTGAGCGGATCAGTGTCCGTCCCTTGGCCTCGCGTGCCAGCGCTCCCGACTGCAGCACCGGCTGCCGTCCCGTGGGTTTGCTGAACCCTCTCTGTGCCGGGGACCAGCCGGCAAGAACAGAGCCTCTGCACTTTGCTGCCATCTCTGAAGTGGCAGCACAGGTGTCCACCATCCAGCTGGAGGAAGAAGAGAAACGGGCCCAGGCTGTGGTCTCAGGAAAGCTTAAGTAAGTAGAGGCATGAGGAGGAGAGAGGCTGCAGCAGGATGTGCCAGGCTGGCCGTTGTGTCTGCGTGTGTTGGGAGAGGATGCACTGTGGGCAGTATGAGGTGGCCATAAGGATAACCATGGGCTGTGTCCATGAGCAAAACCCAACTGCAGCATCCTAGTGTGTGGGGCACTTTCCTGCAATCCCCAGCTTGATGCAGGCACTTGGGATGGCTCCAAGCTGTTCCACCTTCTCCTTCAACCACAGCATGGAATTACTGTGTGGCATTTCTAGTTTGTTCTCCTCAGTTGGGGGGCCCTGCTTGCAGTGGAAAGCTCTGCACGTATGTTGAATGAAGCCTGCTGTTGAACCAGGCCTTCCTAGTCAGGGACATGGCTCATTAAAGAACACAGAGCTAATACAGGGTAGAGAGGGTGTGAGGACATGGAGCTCCTGCTCTCCTGCTGGGAGAGGGTGTCTTTTTTCCTCTTCTTTCTAGCTGCTCTGGAACATGATCCTTCTCAATGTGGTCTGGGACCTCTCCATCTTGGTAGCTTGGCATGATTGCTTGTACATCAGCACTGGAGAGGGCAGTGCCCTGATTCCCCTGCCCACATTATCTCATGCTGCCTCATGGGCTTCTGGGTTATTGGCCCCAGAAACCACGTGTCATTCCTTTTGATGTGATGTCCTTTGTCCCAGTGCTACTGCTGAGAAGTCACTGCTGGAGCTGAGCCATCCCCAGGATGAAGCAGAGGAAGAACTTCCTGATGGCCTGGATGAGAGCTGCAGTCAAGAGGAGTATGAGGACAGTGAGTGCTGGTGCCCCAGGGAGGGCTGTGTTCCATGCCTCAATGTGGGGAGTGCAGGAGCTATCTGGGAACTGGGGTTCAGCACAGCTGCCCTCCTGTCTTACATTCATGCTGTCATTTCAGGATGTACTGAACCCAAAAGTGATGTAACAGCAAGGAGGAACTGCATGGGTTCCTTCCAGGAGCAAGCTAGGGCTCACCACTGTCCTTCTCCAGAACTTACCCATCTCCTCTCTGTGCAGGGCTGTCAGCTCTGCTCCCTTCCCTGTTTTTGTGACCCCAGTTGGTGGGCAAGAGCCAGGATCCAAGGATTTGGGGTAGCTGGAAGGTTTTCGCCCCTGCAGCATTTGTTTCCTCTCTTCTCTCCCTAATTCTGTGTGCATTCACTCCTCACGGAGACAAAACCTGAGTTTGTTTCCTCCTGCAGGTGACTCGGATGCTTCCTCTGATGCTGATGTGTTGTCCAGCAGCAACGTGGGTCCTGCATCCAGGTTAGTAGCTGTAAACAGTGCACTGAACTTGGTGTATTTTTCCCAGACTTGTCCCAGGACCCTAGGGAATGGCCTGAAGTTGTGTCAGGGGAGGTTTAGGTTGGATATTAGAAAAAGGTTCTTCACCCAGAGTGTGGCTGGGCCCTGGAACAGGCTCCCTGGGAAGTGGCCACAGCACCAGCCGGACAGAGTTCAGGAAGCGTTTGGACAGTTCTCTTGGGCACATGGTGTGACTCTTGGAAATGGTGCTGTGCAGGGCAGGGAGTTGAACTCAATGATCCATGTGGGTGCCTTCAAAATCAGCATATTCTGTGATTCTGTCATCTTTGCCCTCCATGGGGACAGAGGAGATGGTAGTATGTGGGGTAAAGGAGTGAAGATAGGAACAGATGTCCCAGCCAAAGGAAGTTTCCTTGCTACCCTGCAGACTAGAACTACCTTTTGCTACAGGCAGCAGCCTGTATAGTGCTAAGGGTGCATCCACTGCAGCAAAACGGGGTCTTAATTTCACTGGCACTGACAGTTGCTGAGTTAGGTTTACTGGATTAAATTGTGCTCTTGCAGTGTCATTGCCCGGCAGATGAAGCAGAGTGAAGGTGTCCTGGGCCAGAGACTGCAAAAGCTCCTTGGAGTTTTATGTCTCAACATAGCATCCTAGAAACAAGTCCTGGAGCCTGGGTTTTTCTTTAATTTTTGGGAGAATCTTTGTCTGGGGAGCACTGGTCAGCCTGTGGTCATCTGAGCCCTGCCTTCATGACTCCTGGCTGACCTTTGTTGGACCTGTTTTTGCCCATCCAGCAGTGGGAGCTGGTCTTGCACCAGGGCTGCCTCAGGCTTTGCTGTCTGCCTGACAACTTGCTGCTTCCCATCATGTCATCATTAATCTGGGAGACAAGCTAGGCTTTCTGTGAGCAAGTGTTGAGCCTTAGGGTGCTGCAGGGCTCTGGGTGTGCACATGTGGTTGTGAAAGTCCTGCAGAGGTGATGTAAACTGGCCCAGCAGCTGTTTCTGGCACCATGTGTCTGGTTGGCCTCTGGGGAAGATGGGGGAAGCAGTGGTTGGGCTAACTGTCTCTTGCAGCAAGGAGGGAGGGGTGTTGACCACTTCTTTGTGCAGGCTGTGTGCCAGCCTGGCCTTGAAACCTTTGCAGCTGTCTCCTGCCTTCAGTTTGCGTGGGCAAAACCAGTTTTGTGCCAGAGACTGTTAACCAATATAATCCTTTGCCAATTAATAAACTTGTAATTATTGATTTCAGTACTGAAAAGAAAAAAAACCAAACAAACAAACCAAGGACTTTGATAAAACACCTCTTCTTCCCTCAGCCTGGTCTCAAATTCTTTTTTGTGACAAGCTACACTCAGTCCCTTCAGAGAGGCAAGGAGTGGCCTGAGAGATTGGCAATAGTGTGTTGTAGTTCCTTTCCTTCGCTGCTCTTTGTTCCTTGTTAGATTGTTCTGGTGTGGCTTCTTCCACTGGCTGCAGTGGCATATATTTGAATATATGAATATATACATTCATTGCAAACCCTACTTTTCACTTCATCACAACCTTAATAGAAACATTACAAATTCTATCCCTCCTTCCAGGTATTGGGGCTTACTGTGTTAAGGTGTACATTTAGTGGGTAAAACTCCATCTCTCTTCCCTGCAACACAGCAAAACCACGGGGGTTGCAACAGTTAAATAATATGTATTACAATCTCCACCCCTTGTTCCCTTGGACTAGGTTATAGGATTTGTCATGTAAAAGACTCCACTCCTTGCCCAAGAAAATCAAAAGCCCCACAGTGGGTACTTGTCATGTGCATTCATTGCAGACTCATCCCTCGTTGCTGCAGACTGAGTTACTGACCTTAGTGCCTACTGCTTGCACCACATTGCAATGATGGTGCAAATTCCTGATACCCAGATTAAGGCTCCTTCCGGATTCCCTCTTCCTTTGTTACTTTTCACTTTTAGCAGCTGCCTACTGCTTCATCTTTCTTAGGAATTGCATTGAGTGCCTGGCTCAGCCTGCTGAGGCTCAAGACAAAGTGCTCAAACCAGCTCTTGTCTGCAGTTTATTCCCTAATGTGCCTCCAACTCTCTACTTCAGTACTCGGGATGAGACAGGTAAGCCAGGGTCTGTTGTTGCACAAGGTGAGAATGGCCAGCCCATTATTAGGGAGCAAGTGGTGCCAGCACACAGCCTGGAGCTGGCTGGCAGTGGCTGTCCTTTACCCTTCCCACGAAGAAACCCAGCACTGCTGTGAGATCCAAATGTCTGCAGTAGACTGTTCCTTCCATTGTCTGGAGCATGACTCAGGCTGCCACTCAATGTTCCAGTGTCCTGGATCTCCCCCAGCTGTGGAGTCTTCTGCTCCATGACAGTTCTGCAATGAGGGCTATGCAGCCTTGACTACAGGCCTGGTGCCTGTGCAGCAAACCATAAGAATTTTGCAGCTGTATTAAATCCAAGTATTGTGTTTGTTTTCCTTCAGTCTTTAACTTTTTGCCTTCCTAGTGGAAAAGCTGCCTTGGGAGCAGAGGAAGCTGCTGCGATGGAAAATGTGCAGAGTCACGCCTAACATAGTGAAGCAAACCATTGGCAGGTCTCACTTCAGAGTTAGCAAAAGTAAGTTGGGAGGCAGCATTGTGTCCTTCCTTGCCTCCAGTGCCTGGACACAAGAAGGCAGAATGCCTGCAAAGAACGGAGCAGAAGCAATACAGGTTGGCACTGCAGGGTGGTGTTTTCATGTTTTTGCCTGTCTGACCCGCAGTATCCAAGATCTGTGGGTCCCAGCAGGGCCTGATCTGCCTCTTGGCTTGTTCCTGGCATAGACTACAAGGGCTTGCTCCTGGGCTGTCAGGAACTGAGGCAGATGTGAGGCAGGTTTGCTCTGGCTTGCCACTCTGAGTAGGCTGGCCCTCATGTAGTGCCAGACGCAGAACAGCTGCTCCTTTTACCCATGTACTGAAGAGAAAGGCATCTTCTCTGACCATAGTCAGAGTTCTCAGGGTTGGGAATCTTGTCACTGAAGAGATGTGTAGGAGAAGCACTGAGCATTTGCAGCTATGATCCATACTCTGGAATGCAATCTCCTGGAAGTATTTATTGGACTCCTGCATGTGTCAGGAGACCTCTGCACATTCTATTTTGGGTCTGTAATGAGACATGGAGGGCAGAGGAAGTCCTAAGTAGTTATGGCACACCTACCTGTCCCTCAGTAGCACAGCATTCATTAGCCAGCTGCTTCATTTGCCAGCTGTAATGCAGAGAAGTCAGAATGCTGGGGAATTAAAGGCATTCCTTTGACCCTGTACCTCTTCAGGTCCTTGCAACCTGTCATATTTGCAATGATATGACCCACTTAGTTAACTGGATGCTACTCAGCTCTTGCTTTGGCAGCTTTGCAGTAGCAAGTATGAGTGCTTTGTGCTATAACTGTGCAGCATCCCTTCTGCTAGCCCAAGGAGATGGGGTGCTGTGGGTTGAGAGGGTGTTATGTGTGGCAGTGTACTTGGTCATGGACTTTTCTGTTTTTCCTGCAGAAAGCAGTGACTGGCTGGGTTGCTGGGGCCACCACATGAAATCTCCTGGCTTCAAAGCCATCAGGGAGCACCAAAAGGTAGGGGCTGTTTTTCGCTGACCTCCTTCACGTGCATGGAGAGTTGTTGCAAGCAGTTTGGGTGCCCCTCTCCTCAGGGCCAGGTGTTTGCTGTGCAAGCTGTCCCTGCAGTGTTCCTTCCAGAACTGGGAGAGGAGTCCAAGAGACAGGCATGGCTGGGTGGGCATCTCTGCTGCGAGGGTGGCTCTTGTGTGGACTGGGGCTGTAGCCAAATTGTGTTTATTTGTGAGCTTCTCTAAATTCAGCAATGCAGTCCTCCCTCTGGCAGAACTGAAGGGTAGGGACAATGCCCTCAGTGCCAGTGCAGCAAATTGCATGTACCTTCCTCTGATCAGAAAGAGTCAGGTGTGGCTCATGGCTTGAGAACCTGCGAAGGACCAAAGCTTTGGTATCTGTCACAAGTCCCTGCCTGTTCTGAAGAACTGTGATGCCTCTAAATGAGTCACTTTGTCCCTGCAAAGCTTCAGGAATAGGTGGAATCAGTTTGGGTGCAATCTTGGGAGGGGAGCAAAGACTGTTACCCTGCACTGTATTCAGAAAGGATGTATCCTCTGCCAAGGGAGCAGGAAGTGGGGCAAGGAGTTGGGGAGCAGAGAGATCTCATAACATCTGTGTTCCTTTCCAGCTAAACCACTTCCCTGGTTCATTTCAAATTGGAAGGAAGGACCGTCTGTGGCGCAATCTGTTAAAGATGCAGGCTCGCTGTGGGAAAAAGGAGTTTAATTTCTTCCCTCAATCCTTCATCCTGCCCCAGGACATCAAATTACTCAGGAAAGCATGGGAGGAAGGAGCTAGCCGACAGAAATGGATTGTGAAACCAGTAGGTGTAAAGCAGAACTCAATCCTCTGTCCTTTTGTACGTGCAGGGAGAAGATCTGATCCTTTCTTGTTTGTGTTTTGCAGCCAGCATCAGCAAGAGGCATTGGTATCCAGGTCATCCACAAATGGAGCCAGCTCCCCAAAAGGAGACCACTGTTAGTACAGAGGTGAGTGAATATAAAACCAAGGCTGACACACAGCCTGGGACCTCTTAGTGTCTTGTGTCTCTGGCCAATCCTGGGCCCCTACCAGTATGTGGCAAAGCAGAAGTACCTGATTTTCATCTGGAGATTTCTCTGGAGACTGCATGGTTGTCCTGCTGCTGGAAGTTTGGCTCCATCAGCTGCAGCTTGGCTTACTGGAGTGCTGCTGTCTCTGTGTAGATATTTGAGGTATCAGACACAACTTGGTTTCATGAGCTTTCTGGAGCTTCTGTCTGGCAGGTGGACAGCTTCAGCTCTGCTGTGATCCGGCTCCCACTGCTCTGTACTCTGGGGCTTGGCATGTTTGGAGACAAACAAACCTTATCCAGTTCACACAAGCACAGTGGGAAGAGAAGTCCCAGGGAAGAGGTGGCAGTTGTCAAAGATTTGTTCTTATCTGAGTTAGAATGGTTCAGTAAGAGCCTCAGTGCACGTAGATGTTAGCCAAAGGATTTTCTTGAAATAACAGTGTTCTCAATTTCCTTCCCCTTCTGCAGAAAAGTGGAATAGTTCATCTTGATTTGAGGCTGCTTTCTGGGAAGATTCTTGTGAGAGCAGGAAAACTGCAGTGTTTGGCAGACAGGGAACTGTTGTGTTTGCTTGTTAGTTCTCCCTGTCCACTTTCCATGCAGAGAGATAAACTTCCTTATGGAAAATCATGAACTTCAGGGATGAATAATCAAATGATTTGGATTAAAATACCCAACTGTTTCTGCTTACTGTACAAAACCATCTGTGGTGTACTGCATGTCTTAGATGTTCCTGAAAATTGTGATCAGCCTTGTGGGAGTGGAAAAGCTACTGTGCCTTAAAACTGAGGAAAATCTCTTCAAAATGGAACTGAGCAGAAGGAAATACTGCTTATGTGCTGCAGGAGCTCCTTGTGAATGGGAGAGCTGCTCTTTCTCTCATTTTGTCTGCGATGTGATTAACTTGGAAATGCTGTGCAAAAAGGCTTCTGTATTGATCCCTTGTTTTGCCAGGGCTTCTGAATCGGGGGTTAGAGATGTTCCTGCATATGAAAATCCTAACCCTTATGTGCTTACTTCCCTCTGCAGATACCTGCACAAACCCTACCTCATTGGCGGGAAGAAGTTTGACCTGAGGATCTATGTTTACGTCACTTGCTATGATCCCCTCAGGGTCTACCTCTTCAAGGATGGATTGGTTCGCTTTGCCAGCTGCAAGTAGGTTGTGCAGGAGAGAGGTGCTGAGGGCTGCCTTGGTACCCAGGCACCTGTGGCTGTGGTACCTGCCTTGGCTGGGGCAGGAGGGAGTCAACCCCTATAAGGGTGATGCTTAAAGATGTATCTTGCTTGCTTAAGAGGCACTGTGGAAACACACGAGGTCGCTGCAGGTGACTGTTGAAAGGGAGTGTGAGAGGATGCTGCCTACATCCAACCTTACCAATGAAAGATCAGTTCAGTGTAAAGCAGTTCTTGAAATACATCATCTGTGCTTCATTCTGCATAAAAGCTGGCGCACCAGAAACTGAGACATTTCTTCCAGTATTCATTGTATTGCCTCAGGCTGCTGCAGTTCCATCAGTGCTTCTGCTCACTGATACTCTGGCTTTTATTTCTGACGGTGTGAGGGTGGGATTGCATGCCACTGTCCCAAGGTAGCGTGTTCTGTCTCATGTTTTGTTCCATTAGCTCTGGGCCTGTGGGGAGAGCTGCAGGCAGCAGGGCTGGTGGATGGCTAAGAGTGGTCTGGGATGAGAACAGAGTCTGTGCCTGCCTCGTGGACCTGGGGACAGCCACTTCAGTCTTGGACAGCTTGTGTTCCTCTTGCCTTCTCCAGGTACTCCTCCTCAATGGAGAGCCTCAGCAACAAGTTCATGCACTTGACCAACTACAGTGTGAACAAGAAGAACACAGAGTACAAATCCAACTCAGATGAGACTGCTTGTCAGGGACACAAATGGTAGGTGCTGCTTTTAGCGTACAAGGCAACTCTTTCTATTTCCCATTAAGTCAGACTTTTTTCAGTATTCTTACCCAAAACTTGAACTTGCTTTCTGTGTCATCTCTTCCCACTTGGGAAACTGAAAGAACAGAGTGATTTTAGCATGAGTTAGCATCAATGGAATCTGGATGGTCTCCCTGGCTTGTGACTCATCCTGTCCACTACTGCTTGAGCTGTAAGTGCTGTCCATCCTGACTGTGTTTGTGCCATTCCCTGCTTCCAGTGCTACACTCATCTCTGTTCATTCATCCCCTTCCCCTATTGTGGGGGTGATGGGATGTGGTTAAAGCAGAATCTGATTGGCTTTTGTTAGATATTGAATGGGTGATGCTTACATTGGCTAGATGGGAGCTTCTGCCCATCTCACCCTTGACTTTGCAGTGGAGGCGAGAAGGAGACAGCTCTGGTTCAGAACTGTTAATTTATGTGCTATTATGTGTTAATCTATGTGTTATTTCAGTGGGGATAGTAGCAGTGGTGCCATTTCTAGGCTTTTGGGAGGAGGGCTGCAATTTTGCAGGAGTTCCCATTCCTTGCTGTCCCATGGGTGAATGGATGCAAGCCCCAGAAACTTGTCTCTGATTCCATGGTGGTGTTTGAACCCTTTTAAAAATAGTGCAGGATAGAGTTCTCAATTCTCAGCCTGAAGAGCTACTGCACTTCAAAGGGAGTTGCAGAAGATGTTTGGCTGTGGCCAGATCACTTAGACCTGCACCTGCTCCACAGCGGTCTCTTCCTCCACTGGGACTTTTAGCAGGGACTGCTGCCTCTCAGCAGTTGCAATTGCATGGAGGTGGGATTGTGTGGGTTTTCCATACTTGCATGCAAGTCAACGCTGGCTGCTCCTATGTTAAAGATAAGTGTGGCTGTAATCCACTCCATCTTGTATGCAGGAAGCGTGACCTTTGGATTCCTGGCCATTAGCCACATGGTCTCATTTGAGAAATATCTCAGCATCCTTGGCTCAGTGTCAGAGTAGCTCACAGCACTCAGTGTGATATGGGAAACTCCTGTAAAAGCATAGGTGCTCCCCTATACCGTCTTGTTACCACATTTTTCAGAAATTCTTTTCCTCCCTGAAGCCTCAGTGAAGTGGCTTTAGCTAAAACATTTTTGGGGTCTTGTTGGATTCCTGCTGAGCTTCTTTGCAGTGCTGCGGGGGAAGGCCTGCAGGAAGGGGAGGTTTGCTGAGGACATGGAGGGGGAGGGAAAAGAAGATCTGGGCCTGACTTACCTTGTTCATGTGCTAATTTGGGACTGTACTGAGAGAAGTCTATGACAGATTCATGTTCCTAGCAGCTTGGGCCTTCAAAACCAGGGGCCAGGCTGGGGAGAGCAGTAACTAGGAACTGAGAGATTTGAGGATGTCAGGAGGATTACCATGCCAGGGAAGAGCACTGTCAGGGTTCCCCTCTGTTGCTTTCACCACCAGCAGCAAAGGGCTACATGTTGGAATCCGAAATGCAAGGAATTCTGAGAACTTTGGGCCTGTAAGCCAAAGCTTGAAATTAAACACAGGATTTGATCTGAGACCTTGGGAAAAGCTTCCAAACTTGAGTGCTAGAAGTGAGAATGTAGATTTATAACTTAAAACAGAGACATGTTAAACTAAGTGGAAGAAAATGTAGAGTTTTAGAGTTTAGTGAAGTTTGTTGTCATAACATGATTGGCTAAGAAAGCTTACACTGTAACATGAGTCCATAAGATGAAATATTTAAAAATTAGATCAAAAACATAAATATCCTTGTTAGCAATGTTTCATTAGTCAATGAATCCTTAAAAGGTCTGGTAACTAGGGGTCTTATGATCTTCTGAACCATGCAGTAAAGATGTGAACCAAATTCACCTTTCCTACCTATGTAGAAATAAAAAAAAATAAATCACATCATCTAAAACAACTCAAAAATCCCATCTCTAACTTATGCAAAATTCCTTCAAAAATCCCCATAGCTACAGAGCTACCTCCTTTGCTTTCTCTCTCACAGGGCACTCAAAGCTCTGTGGAGTTACCTGGCCCAGAAGGGAGTTAATAGTGAGGCCATCTGGGAGAAGATTAAGGACATCGTTATCAAAACCATCATTGCGTGAGTCTTGGCATCCCTTGCTCTGTGTGTCTGTGAGGTGCACCTTGGCACCTCGGTCCTTTTGACTGTCCAGTCCCCTCTCAGCCTGGTCCTTTTGCTCTTAACCAAAATGGTATTACTGCTGTTGGCTTTGGTATTTCTCTGCAGATCTCTCCTTTCATCCTGTTACTTATGCTCCTGCAGTAGCTGCAGTGGCTAAATAGATCCTACATTTCCCTGACCGGCCTGAAGGCCAGGAAGGTGCAGTGTACCCAAAATTGCCCAGCTTGCCACCAGTTCCCCTGCTTTGCCTGGGAGCCTGAGAGTATGGTCCCTGGTGCAGATCAAATCTTGTATTCAGAGGTGGATGCTGCCTGACACAGCAGGGATGCTCAAGATGCAGTGCTGGATCCATATGTGGTGAGGCAGCAGCAACACACAGGCCTGTGTTGGTCCCTCAGCCCCCCTGCTCCCGCAGCACGTGGCTGCATTACACTTCCAGAACTGTCAACACGTGCTGTGAACAGCCAGAGCTCTGCTGTCTGTCTGACTGTTGAAAACAAGCATTTTTTTCTTGGCTTGCAGTTCTGAGCCCTACGTGAACAGCCTGGTGAAGATGTATGTGCGCCGGCCGTATTGTTGTCATGAGCTGTTTGGGTTTGATATCATGCTGGATGAAAACCTCAAGCCCTGGATCTTAGAAGTCAACATTTCCCCAAGGTAAACCATATTCTGAGCCACAGCAGAGTGGATAATGGCCTTTCTTTTACTACAAAGTAAGTTTGGCTTGCCGTGTCCCCTGTAGCCTGTGCTGAAAGATCATGGGCTTTGAAGCCTCCCTCTCCAGATTGCAGGAATCAAAGCCCTCCCTGTCTGTGAAAGCAACATTCATCTGCAGTTCAGAAAGCTTTTCTGGGCATGCTCCAGCTAGAGCCAGGAAAGAGTATGTTAAAAAAGGAAGGCAAGGAGGGATGTGTCTTGTACAGAACGGGTGATGGCAGAGATTTCTCTGCGTGGGCAGAAGCAGTCAGCAGTTCCACTGCCTCGTGCACCATTCTTCACTTCCTGACCGCATCCGGCCTTGTGGTGCCGGCTGTGCAGGCAGGGCCGGGAGCTGCAGTGTAAGTGAGCATGGCCCCTCCTGTCTGAGAGTGGGTGGGCATGAGCTGTTCACAGAGCCGTGTACACGGGGCTGTGGGGATGGGTTTGACTATTTCTAGCAAACTTGGGAAGAGATAGAAAAAATTAACTGTTTCTGATAGGAAGGCCCCCCTTCAAAGCGCTATTGTCAGGATTTTTCTCTCAGTGTCTTATGGCTGGTTTCACGAGGCAAGGGACAGGCTGGTGTTTGTGTCCCAATCAGTGATAACCCAGGGATTGATCCTGGGGCCATGGGGCTCAACACCTCCATTCTAGCACTCAGGGTGCTGTGATGCTTCCTCTCTGCAGCCTCCACTCCAACTCCCCTCTGGATGTGAGCATCAAGGGCCAGATGATTCGGGACCTCCTCAACCTCGCTGGTTTTGTTCTGCCCAGCATGGACAGTGTGGCTTCAAGGACACAGACAAGAAGTGGCTCTACCTACAGGTTATCCCCTTTCTCTGTCAGAGAAGCAGGCTTTTTTCTTGAGGGATTTCATCTGGGTGGGCTGCTTGGAGCCCAGCAAATGCTGGCTTCTAGCTGTTGAGAGCCTGTGCTTGCTGGTGCTTCAGATATGGGTTCAAAGAACTTGCCTCCTTGCCTGAGTATCTGGTTCCTGTGGTCTCTCCAAAGCAGAAGGATTTATGGCCTCTCTGCAGGTCCATAGTTGGAAGTGAGGCCAATGTAATTTGTGCTTGCTCTGCAGTAGTCAAGTCGTGCTCTCTTGTCCTTCCCCCTGCCAGAACTAATATGATGCTAAGTTTCACTGCCCCTCTGTTTGCTTGGAGGACTGGCTGGCTCTTTTGGGGCTGGATCCACTTACCCTCTGACTTACCAGAACTGACATGCTGCTGCCTGGAGCAAGAGGAGCACCTGTTATTTTGCAAACGCTGGAGTGATCAGTTCTTTAGACAGGACTGCAGGTGTCACATGCTGTCAACCTATGGGTGGAGGTGTGCACAGTCTTACTTCACAACTAACATGGCTGTTTTTTGCAGAATGATAATTCCTGGATGTGTGTCCAGCCAGACCCCTAATACTTCTGTGTTTCACCAGAGCTAGGGCTTATCCTGGTTTCAGACCTGATGACTGGAAGGAAACCAGTCTGTTCCCTGCAGCAGAATGGCTGCTGGCCATATGTCACTGAAGGATCAGCTTGCTGGGTTAAGCACCAGCATGCAGTGATATGTGGGCATGCCAGAAGTTGGGACTCTTGCCCTCTGAGTGCCCTGTGCCTTCAGTGGAGAAGCTTGGAACATGGGTCTGTTCCAGATGGGAAGCTCTCACCAGCTCGTCTGCGGTGCTTTGATCACATGCTGGTTTGCCACTTCCAGTGGAAGTGCAGAAGGACAGGTGTCCTCAGAAAGACCTGCAGAGGATTAAGTGGATCCTTAACATGGTTCAAATGATGCATTACCAGATTTCTTGCATCCAGAGGCAAACTTGTTTAACTGTATTTCCTGCCCTGGGAAGCATATGAAGGGTTTTTTTTTGCATATGGGCAGAATTTCAGTAGGTCTTCATGTTGCCCAAACACCATGCAGCACAGACTCAAGGTCCTGCTCTCTCTGTTTGGATCTGCACACAACTATTAAGTTTTGCAGCAGCAGCAGAAAAAAAAAAAAAAAAAAAAAGCTATGTTGATAGATGGGTTAAAAGGTTTTCAGCAAGTATCTCCCAGATTCTGGCATTCCCAAATGTTTCGGTTGGCACTTAGAATAGATGGTTGCTGGTCAGGTAATTCAAAAGGCCAGGACTTCCCTTGACATGTGGCTGAATTTGAGTCCTGAGAGTACTTTGATATTGCCAGAGGAAGTTTTTGATCTAAGAATTCTCTTCTTCCTTGTGCAGTACCAGTACCGGGTACTTGTACCCCCATGCCTGTGCTTGCAGTTAGGAAGCTGTGTTCCAAGTGGGATGTAAACATGAGATCCCACCAGGCTTCATGTGCTGTGAATCACATCATGGTGTGTCTTTGACCCTCTTGCATCCTACGTGAGCGTGAGGTGATGGCTCACCTTTTGGGTGAAGGAACACTGAAATGCCTTAGTGAGGGGCTGGCAGAGTCCTTCCAGTTTCCCTGCCCACATGCTTCCCAGGTTCTGTACTGGTGCACAAGGCCATGGATCCACCACTGATCTTGGACCTAGTGAAATCGTTGGAGAAAGTGTTCTCTCCTCCATGTCATTACTCTCAGAAGTTGCTGCTCAGAAGAGCAGCTCTGCCATGACAGGACTTTTTCTTCTCTGCTTAAATGCTTTGTTGTCTCTCTTGTGTCCTCAGTCTGGGCAGTGCTTTGAAGGAGAAGTCCAAGCCAATATCTGAGCATTTGAGAGCAGAGAAGATGAAGAAGGCCTATTACTTGATGCAGAAGATACCTGACCAGGTACAAAACAACCTCCTCTGTTACTTGCATCATTATGCCAAGTCCATGTCCCAGCCAGTCCCACATGTCTATCCCTCTTCAGATTGTGCTCTTCTCTGAAGTCAGCCAAATGATAGGGTGCACTTGGCCTCCAGTGAGTTACAAGACAGCTGGTCAGAAATAAACTGGGTTTGCTTAAGCCACAGTCTCACTGACTCATCTGTACATTAAAATAGATGTGTACTGAGGGGTACATTACCCACCAGTCCCCAAACAGAGTCTGAGCACTGCCTGCTCCTCCTTACGTGTCTGTACAGCTCTTACAGCCTTTGCCAGCTGACCCCTGTGCTGAGTTAGTAGAGCCACTGGCCTTGTGTGCCTCCTGCCAGTGCATTTAAGAGAGGCTGGGCTGCAGAATTGGTGTGCTCTTCAGTTCCGTGCACCGTTGGTGTCACCATAGAGCCTAGATTCCTTCCACAGTTTCCATGTGGCCTTTTCCCAAAGATCTCAGACACATGGAGACCTCTGCTTGAGAGATGCTTCTCCCTGACCTTGGGTTGCTCTTGTCTGCAGGATTTTTATTCTTCTGTCTTGGACATCCTGACTCCAGATGACGTTCGGATCCTGGTGGAGACAGAGGATGAGTATTCCCGGCGCGGGCAGTTCGAGCGGGTGTTCCCCAGCCACATCTCCATGCGGTACCTGCGCTTCTTCGAGCGGCCTCGTTACTTTAACATCCTGGTGACCCAGTGGGAGCTCAAATACTACTTGAATAGACACAAAGGTAACTGCCCTCCAAAGCTGGCACAGCCACCTAACTCAGGCAGGCTGCCTGCCAGCAGTTGTAGGAGACTTCTGAGCTAAACATGCTGAGGGGGAGCTGCCTGCCTGCATACTAACCCCCAGGAAATGTGTTACCTTCCCAGACTGCTTCAAATATCACAAAAAGTTTATTCTGACTTGATGAGAGGTGGTGACTGTTCTGGTACACACAGCACCAGCACTTCGAGGTGCCCTGGGCATGAAGCAGACTGGGATTTTGTCTTCAGCCTTTAGCTTTGGCCTCTTACTGTGTTTCTCTGCTCTCTTTTGATGGAGAAACAGCTGGATTTGCTGGGCTTTGCTCCTGACAAGTGATCTGTGAAGGAAAAATTGGCCTATTCCTTGGTCTCCTGCAGCTTTCTAATTGATGAAAAACAGTCAACGTACAAATGGAAATTTTTCCTGAACACTAGAAGTCTAGCTAATATTTCCCTCCTTTCAGGACACAATTCTATATTTTAATAAAAAACATTGTCCTTTAATGAGGCATAGCTGTGCTGGACCAATTCCTTCTCACCCAGGGTTGTCTCCATCAGGGCAGCAGTATAAACTGTTTGGGGGAGAGTCAGTGAGGTCTAGCATGAGGGGTTAGAGAAAATAAAAAGAGACTGTGGCTCAGGGCTTTCCATCCAATATCTGATCTAGATGGAGAGGCTTCTGGAGGAGCTGGCCCTCCACTGCAGTGACTGTATGTGTGCTCCTCACCTGGCTATCAAGGAGAGAAAGAAGAAAAATGCTTTTGTCGCTTTTCATTTGTGTTAAAGCAAGCATCAAAGGGGTCAGTAACAGTCTTTCACAGAGAGACGGTAATATCATAGCCTTCTCTGACTGTGTTGTCAGCATGTGTCATCCTTTGCCTTGCTAATATCTTTGCTGGATGATCTTCCATCAAGTGGAAGAAAGATTCTGTCATCATCCTCACTGAAGTGCTGCCCTGAACTTTGCCGCTCAGGCAAGGGTCCTGGTTCAGTGCTGCAGCTTCCCCAAAGAAGCCAGGCGAGCAGATTTCCTCTATCCCATCACTGCTCTCTACCTCTGAGCAGAACTCACTCTCCCCCATTCCCTTCCTGTTCCCCCGTGTTCCATGCAGCACTCCTCTTTTCCTAGCCAGCAAGATGCAAAGCCCAGGCTGGTGCACAGACCCAGGAGAAGGCATCTGAGCCGCCCTGCTCCCCTTGGCCCCCAGCATGTGGGGTTTTTTTAACAATGTTCTGGGACTCGCTGAAAGGTCACCAAGGAACAAGCTTTGGACAGCAAGGATTTCTCCTGGTATCTTATAGAAAAGATAACAGTAGAGAACAGTATTGCCAGCTGAACAGCATCAATGGACTAGCCATTGCTCTGCTGGTTCTTAATTCTCAAGTCACCCTAGCCTTCTGCTATGACCCTAAGGCCCTTAGATAAGAAAACAGGATGGAAGTAGTCCTGGATTTCTCAATATTTTTGGGTTGGCCAAAGAGCAGGGTGCTTGGCTGTAGTGGGGACAGTGAGCAGGAAGCCCTGGAGGAAATGGAGTCTGTTCAGTGCAGTTGAACACATGGCTCTGCTTCAAAATGACCTTGCTGTGCTCTGGAGCACCATGTGTTTTGTGTGGTGGGAGGACTGGTCCCTTCCAGTCATACCAGTGATGATCTCAGCTTGTTCCAGTCTTACCCTTTGTCAGGGATGAAGTCTCAGCCCATCTTGAGCTCTGGATGGCTCCCTGTAGGGTGGAGATGCACTGGGATGCTGCAGCTGATGTGTGCTGTGCAAGGAGGAGGTTGCCTGAGCTGCCCTCCTCTGGGAAAGGGGTCGATGACAGCAAAGCTGCTCTACATTTGCACGGTGGGAACTTTCACCCGTGCAGCCCAAATCAGGTACTGCTGTTGGCAGGCACTGGGCTCAGGGGGACAGCCAGTCTGGTCTAATTCGGCAAATCCTGTGTTGCCCCAGTTTTCCTGTTTCGCTGAGCCTGCTGCAAGGAATGTCTTGGCTCCCTGGGAGGAAGGCAAGCACTGCAGCAGCCCACGCACTGATGTTTGCTCGTACAAAGGGTGAACGCCCTTGGTTTACCCCGTGTTTGCTGGCGCTCAGGCACGTGTTCAAGTAGTTATTGCATAGCATGTTCTATGTGGTCAGTGCAGCATATTTGCATGCCCTGAGCTGGGAAAGCTTAACTCTCTGTAAACCTGGCTGTTTGTTCTCATTTATTGTCTTCTGTCACTTCCCAGGTCTGGAGCTGCTGAAGAACTGGTGTGTCAAAGGGTACCACACTGGGACATGGACGGATTTGGCCCAAATGGTGTGTATAACTGTGGGTAGGGTAGGCAGAGTGGTTGTTTATCTGCACAGAGTTGGGTAGAGATCCTGCTTGTTCTGCTTCCTCTGGCTCCTGTCTTACCTGTTTGCCTTCTTCTCTCTTTGCCAAGGCTACAGGAGTCTGGAAAAAACCATGCTGCCCTATTTCCCACAAACATGAAGTCATGAACAGCATATCAGATCTGCAAGTATTTTGCATCTGAATATCCTTGGATGCACTGGGCACAGCCCTACATATTTGGCACTTGTCCTGACCACTGTTCCTCTCTGTGAGGGAGTTGTCTCTGTCTCTGACTCCTGTGCCTTACAGCAGAATGCTACTCTGAAAGAAATCCACTCTTTTGACCTCGAGATGCTCTACTCCCACTTTCAGCAGAGGGATTCATTAGGCAGAGAGCAAAGATTGCTCTGTTTGCTATTCTGGGAACAGTCTGGTGGCAGTGACAATGCGCAGCAGCGAGGCAGCTCTAGATGAAGCTCTCTAGGGCAGCCTATGGCAAAGCACAGCAGGCTTGAGGGATTTTTGCCATGATTTAAATAGCCATTCTGTTGTCTTCCTCTCCTTCCATAGTGGTCATTGCCAAAGTCGTTCTTCCTCCAGAAGAGCAGCATTCAATCAAATGGCTTCAGCAAACTGGAACTGGGCAGACTGGGGTGAGTTTGCACTGGCTGTGATGTTCATGGTGTTCATAGTGTGGCTTTTGGACTGGTGTTCTGGTAGAAAACTGCAGCCCAAAAAGCAGCTTTATTAAGGGGAGAGGAGCAGATTGGTTTGCAGGCTCTGAAGCCTCTGCTCTCTGAGGAGCCAACAGATGGAGCTGGCATGATGTCTGTGCAACTGGGCATGTCTCCTTGGCACTGTACTCCCAGCTTAGATGGGAGTGAAGCTCAGAACAGCCAGATTAGGTGATGGTTGGAGCTGTCATGGTCAGAACATGCTGACAAGATATTCCCTGCACTGGAACTTGTATCACATCAGTGGACACTGATGTGGTTAACAGTGAACAGTGGCTCTTAGCTGCAGCAGTGTTTGGGGAAACAGTGAGCTCTCTGTTGCACTCTCCCAGCTTCCCTGACCAAAGCTGGGCTGCTGACAGCTTCCTGCAGAGGTGGAGGACTGGAGATTTTCTGGGTGAGACAAAGTGAAGGGGAGGCACACCCCTGGTCTCTGCTTCTGAGAGAAAGGTCATCACTGTTCCTGTGCTGAGGTCAGGGTGGAGTTGGGTTTACACACAGACAGGGAGACTGAGTTGTGACCCTGCAGTCCCACTGATACTGGGATTCCTGTTGGGGTCAGTGGCACTGCCTGGAATGGGAGATGCAGTAGGTGAGCCTGGCAGCCCTATCTCTGAGTCCTTGTGTCATGATATAGCAGATGGTTATTGCACCATGGTCCTTTTGGTTCTTTCTCACTGTTCCTAAGAAGCTCAGGGTCTCCTTTCTGTTGCAGCACATGCCTCCCTTCAGCTGGTGAGGATCTCACAAGATGCCTGGAGCCCAGCCCTCCTCAGAGCTTACCTCTCAACAAGTGCACTGATGGAGCCAACCAGAGACCTGCTGGCTGCCTGTCTGACACTGCCCTGGTGATGTGACCAAGCAGCCACCGTCCCTCCCTGGGGACACATCAACCTACCTCAAAGGAAGAGACAGGAGCTGGCTCTGTAGAGCAAGGACTGTGGGAGCCCTTCACACTGCACACTTGTTTTGGTGCTGGTTGTAGAGAGAGATGTTTTCCTGGGCAAAGAGGAGACCTGTGTGACTTCATTTTCTAAAACAAGTGGCAAAGCTTGAGGAAGTGGGGGTTATCTGGCCTTTGTTCTAGACTGTTCTAAAAGCCTGACATGGTGGTTTCTTTGCTGTGTGGGAGCTGGCTGAGCCTGCCCTTCTTGTCCCCAGTCAGCATAGGCTGAGCCCTTGCTCGCCTCTGTCTGTGTCCTGAGTTGCTGGCAGCTGAGCCTGCTCTTTCCCTGCTCCAGCCTGGCCCCTGGAGATAAGTCTCCAGTCCTCACGCCTGAGAGGGAGTAAAACTTCCCAGTTTTATCCTTTGTGAATGTCTGTGCCAACATCCTGCCCTCCCCCAGCAACAGGCCCTGCAGGAGACCTCAGCCTTGCACATTGCAGCTCCAGAGAGACCACGGGTACCAGTGTGGCTCCAGTTTGTTGTGGGGGCAGTGGGGCTGCTGGGGAGGGAGCATCTTTCTCAAGGCCATTGGCTCTCTGGTGTGCCCTGCAGCATGTGTGCATAGACTGCAGGCTAGTGCTCTTCTCTTGGGTCTGCTCTCTATTTTCCCTTTGTTTCTCAAGGATTTCTATTAAATTTTAACACTCAACTGCTCTCCTGGTTCTCATCTGCCTTCCTTTCCCTGACCTCTTTGTGTCTGGTGGGAAGCTCACTCCTTCCCATGCTTCACTGGGCTCTGATACTGGGTTTGTGGTACCACTCCACTTCCCTGTCCTTCCCAGAGCCTGGGGTTATTCTCGCTGCCCTACAGCAGGTAAACATACCCCCCTGCATGGAAAAGCAGCTCCTAGCATAACTGCTTTGGTCTGGAGTCTTCCTTATGTCTTAGGGACTATCCTGTGCATCATTAGTCAAGGGGAACAGTGCAGTCCAACCTTACGAGAGGGGTAGGAAGGGTTGGGTGCCCAGAGCTGGCCCTTGCTGGTTCAGGGTTCTGTCCCCCCAGTATGGTAGGTGAATGCTGGGTGTATGGGCAGGTTCTTGGGGCCCAGAGGAGGTGCTGGTGTATGGGCCCTGGGTCTGTTAGAGAGCCCTTCCCTCCCCTCCCGCAGCCCACCATTTCCCAGTGCCGGGCCCTGTTTCTCTGGTCTCCTTGGTGACAATCTCATCTCTCCTCGGCTTCTCTCCAGCACCTGAAAATAGCCTCCGAAAGTGGAGATGCCTGCTCCCTTCCCTGCTGCCAGCACCCGCGATGGCCAGGCTGGAGCCAGGCTGCTCTGCACAGCACAGCTGTAAGGGTCTGGCCCCAAGGGCCCCCGCACCACTGCGGGATTTGGGCCACCCTGTGAGCCAGCACCGGCCTCACGGCCTCGTCCCTCCTCTTGCTGCCTGCGGTCAGGCTGCACCAGAGAACTCCTTGTACCCCGCCATGGGCCAGTATCCAGCTGTCCCCTGCAGCCAGAGACCTGTCCCTTTGGCCCTGTAGCCACCAGCCCTGCAGCCAGCCCGACAGCCTCCCAGAAATAGAAAACGGAGCCGGGAGCGGGCAGAGGGCGAGCAGGAAGGGGTGGCCCCGCGGCAAGGAAGGAGTTACACCACGGTCGGGCTGCCCTCGCCGTGGGACCAGGGTCGCCGCGGACAGTGAGCTGCAGCAGGATCCCGGGCAGGGACAGGCAGGGCTGGGCAGCGTCGAGGGAAAAGGGTCCGCACTCACCCAGCCCATGGCAGGACCCAGCCCTTCTCCAGCATCCCCTGGAGAGGGGAACGCTGTGCCCCCCACCGCGGACGGGGCGGGGCAGCACCGCGTCCCTGGCTCCTGGGGGACGGGGGTCCGCAGAGAGGGGTGTCCCTCTGCTCTCTGCCCCCAGCCATCCCTCCATCGCCCCCTCCCCCGGGTCCCCAGGACCAGCGCTGCCCCCGGGGCCGCGACCACCTAGCTCAGCCCGAGGCTGCTCGGTGGCTGCGGGCGCTGCTCGGTGGTGTCGGCCGTGTCCCCCCCCCGGCGGTGGCGGTGGGGGCATGGCTGGCATTGCTCGCTGACACTCTATCTGCCAGGGCCACGCCAGCCGCGGGCCCAGAATAGCAGCGCTGCTCCGCAGATAGCATGGAGCAGCTCCGTGGCCCCGCCGCGTCCCAGGTACCGTAAGGCTGGGTGGGGGGCGCGGCCCTACAGACCCCCGCGTGGGGACAGGCCACCCCGGGGGTGGGAGAATGTGGGCGGCTGACGGGCCCCTTCCCACGGACGTGCAGCCCTGGGGACAAGGACGTCCTTGTCCCAGCTGTGCCAAGCCCCTTGGGAGCAGTTGGGGCAGGTTGTGCAGGGTCTCTTCCTTCTCCGTGTTGGCTCTAGGTTCCTCAGGGAGTGGTCCTTGTCTTTATGCCTTCATTATTATAGGGTGGCCTGTAAACTTTGGCTCTGTCAGGAAGGTTTGTGGCCGGGGTAGCTCTTCAGCTCTTCCCTCTGCACGTGCTGCTGTATGTAGGGTCTCCTGGGGACTGGGGGAACGGGGGCAGCCGTCTGGCCCTGTGCACTCTCTTCTTCCTCGGGCTGCTGCTTTGTTAATGTAGGGTTCCTGGGATGGACATGGTCCCTGGGAGGGGCCAATGGGGTTGGCAAGGCTCTCTGCACTGGAAGAAGCAAGAACAGAATTTACACCTTGGGATTGGGAGAGGATGGGTGCAGAGCTGCTGTGGGACATGCTTGGCTCCAGCAGCAGAGAGAGAAGGCAGGAGGTCCTGCCATCCATGCCTTGTCCTGCTCTGGAGACCCTGCTGTCTCCCCAGAGCAGGAGGACAAGCTGGGTGTCCTGGACTGGAGCCACCATGGAGACTGCAGGCTCTGGGGGTCCTGGGCTGGTGGGGGGTGCCCACGTACCCACCCTGAAAAGACAGTTCTCTCTGCCTGGCTTGGGTAGGCCAAAGCAACTGGGTGGGTACAGGCAGAATCCATGGGTGGGGAAGAGACTGTGTTGACTCCTGCTGATCCCTCCTCACTGTGTGCCCTCTCAGGTGGCGCTGCGGGATGCTGTTGTGTGCCCTGAGGAGGAAGGTGGGTAGCAAGAAGAGTCTAGGTGTGTAGGAGGGGGGGCTGCCTTACCATGTGACAAGTGCATTGGTCCTCTGCCCACCCTGCCCATACCCCTCTCCTCAGCTGGAATCTGCCCCAGGCTGGAGAACTGCTATGTGCTGCCCCTGTGGAATAGGGAACACTGGAGCTCTGTTGGGAGCATCCCCTGCTCCCCCCAGGCAGGAGGGTGCTGAGACCCAGCAGCTGAGACCCAGCAGCTCAGCTTACTGGCTAGGGCTGGGATGACTGCCTGCAGGGTTTCCGAAGGCTGTATGCCCCAGGGAGGAGGAAGAGGAGGAGGAAGAGGAGGAGGAAGAATACAGGAGACCTGTCACCTTCACACTGGGAAATGAGATACTGGGGCTGGGCCCAGAGGCCGAGTTTCAGACCCCTGATGCCGAGGTCTATATGCACTTCTTGAGGAGCCACTGCTGCTATGATGCCATCCCCACCAGCTGCAAGCTCGTTGTCTTTGACGTCTCCCTGGAGGTGATAACCTGGGGGATGAGTGGGGATGGGCAGTGAAGAAGTAGACTTGGGGATCCTCTGAACCCCTCTGCACTCTGCCAGCAGATCAAGAAAGCCTTTTTGGCACTGGTGGCCAACGGGGTTCGTGCTGCCCCTCTCTGGGATAGCAAGACGCAGAGCTTTGTGGGTGAGTGCCAGAAGCAATGCCTGGCCCCATCCCCTGCCTGGCAGAGAGGGTACAGGCAGCGCTGCCAGCCCCACCTGTCTCCACAGGGATGCTCACCATCACCGACTTCATCAACATCCTCCACCGCTACTACCGCTCACCTTTGGTGAGTGCCGTGAGGAGGGCTTGGGGGATCAGGGCATGCATGGCACAGGGAGCGGCCGTCCCCACCACTCCTGGTCCCTTCTTAATCGCTAGACAGTGACCAGGGGATGATTCCGGGCCAGACCAGCATCCACTTGTTCCTCCCCTGCTTGGCTCCCAAAATGTAATCCCTGTGTTTGGGTCGCTGGGTGCAATGCCCATGGAAAGGGGCAGTGTCTCAGAGTGTCCTCAGTCCCACTTGGAGCCACTATGACCAGGGCATTTCCCTGCCTCCAGGTTCAGATCTACGAGGTGGAGGAGCACAAGATTGAGACCTGGAGAGGTAAAAATCATGTGGGTGGCTGGGCTGATGTTGTCACACAGGGCATGGGAGGTGGACTCTGGGGTTGTGGGGCTGCAGGAGAGGGCTGGAGGACCTCCTCTCATAGCTCTCTCCCTTGGCAGAGGTGTACCTGCAGGGCTCCCTCAAGCCACTGGTCTACATCTCTCCAAGCAATAGGTGAGAGCCTGTCCACTGGGGGAGAGCACACCCCTTGGAGTGGGTGTGTGTGTGCACCTGAACGCAGCCCTATCCCACCACGATGTCCTCATCACCCACAGCCTCTTTGATGCTGTCTACTCCCTGATCAAGCACAAAATCCACCGCCTGCCTGTCATTGAGCCTGTCTCGGGCAATGTCCTGCACATCCTGACGCACAAGCGCATCCTCAAGTTTCTCCACATCTTTGTGAGTGCTGGGGCTGTTTGTGTACACTCATGGCTGGTGTCACAGGCAAGGGTGTCAAGGTACATGCAGGTGCCAGCCCAGCCCTGCCCTGTCCCATTGAAGGCTTCTACCATCCCCAAGCCACGCTTCCTGAAGAAAACAGTGCAGGAACTGTGCGTTGGCACCTTCCGTGATCTGGCCGTGGTGGCTGAGACTGCCCCAATCCACACTGCCTTGGAGATTTTTGTGGATCGCCGCGTCTCCGCCTTGCCTGTCATCAATGATGCTGGTACCTGGGGAGGGAAAAAGTGACGTCCTCATCTCCCTCTGCTAACAGCTCCAGCACCATCCCTACCCAAAACCCCTCTTCTGGCCCTTGGGGTGTGGGAGGAGCATGGCAGCTGGTCCCTAGGGCTCCTTCTGCAGCCCCTGCATTGTTTCTCTTTGCAGGGCAAGTGGTTGGCCTGTACTCGCGGTTTGATGTCATTGTGAGTACCCTGCGTGTGTGCATGCCCAGGCTCAAGTCTGGCCCCTTGCATGCACTGGTGGGGTGCTTATACCTGTCTGTGCCCATGCAAACCCACGCCACGTGCATTGTCATGCACGTGCCAGTGCACATTGCTCTGTGCACCTCCTGGGCTCAGCGTCCCTTCTGTGGTGGCACAAGGGGGTGCAAGGACACCGTGGGGCGCTGAATGGGGACACATCTATCACAGCACCTGGCAGCCCAGAAGACCTACAACAACCTGGAGATCAGTGTGAGGGAGGCACTGCAGCAACGCAGTGTCTGCCTGGAGGGGGTCCTCACCTGCTACCCCCATGAACCTATGGAGGACATCATTGACCGTATTGCCAAGGAGCAGGTGAGTGGCTGGGGTGCCTTGTGCCAGCCTGGCTGCCAGCTGCCCAGCCTGCCGTGATGCTCTGCCTGCCCCCACAGGTCCATCGCCTGGTTCTGGTGGATGAGAACCGGTACCCGCGGGGCATCGTCTCCCTCTCTGACATCCTGCAGGCCCTTGTGCTCACTCCTGCAGGTATTGATGCTCTTAACTCTTAGCCCACGGTGCTCCATCTTTCTCCATTTGCACCCTCAATTTCTCTCCACTTCAGGTAGGTGCCACCCCCCCGTTGCTGTGTGCCTGTCCCCTCCCTGCTGCTGGGTCACCTGCCTCTGCCCCATCCAAAGTGGTCCTGGGGCATGGAGGAGGCTGGGGCTGGGGTGTGGCAGCGCTGGGTGCCCAGGTGGGGACAGCAGGACCCAGATGCTGCTTGTCCCGGGGATGCACAAGGATCACAGGGGATCCCTGGTGACGGTGAGGAGGGATGGGGGCACCTTCCATGGAGACACTCTGCCAGAACCCCATTCAGGCAGTGTGTGGAATGCAGGTTTTGCAGGTCCCTGGGCTTTGGGTTGTCTTGGGTGTGATGCACCCCAAGACAAAAGCCTATTTTTGATCTTGCCTCATTCCCCTCTGAGACCTGAGCACCTCCAGTGCCATTCCCAAGGGACACAGAGTGGACAGATCCCCGCTCGCACACCCCAGACATGGTGCCCACCACTAGCCATAAGCAAAACGTGGCCAGCTCATGGGTCCCAGCTGGCAGAGTCCCCCACCCCCTCCACTTGCAGCAGCCCCAAAACCATCTGTTCCAGAGACAGGGCTCACTCCCAGGTGGCATTGGAACCACACTGCCTGGCCACCTGCAGCTGGCTCTGCTCACCCACTGCCTGGTGAATCCTCACTGGCTATGGATGGGCATGGTCCTGGCACCCACTGTGGCATCTCTTTAGGGGTGAAATGAGGAGGGGGGAGCTGGCTCCAGTTCCCAACTGCTTCCCAAAGGTAATTATGCTTTTTGGGGTGGTGGTGGGCAAGGGGTTGGGACACGCCTGTGCCTACCAGCTCCCCCAGCAGTGCCCAGCTGCTCTGCACAGAAGGGGACTGGGAATGGCGTGTGTTAGCCACAAATGGGATATCCCCCTTGCCCCCCTCCCCCCATTCCCCCACCACAGTGCCTTTGCTCACCCTCTCCCTGATGCCCACAGGGGTGGCTGTATCAGGAGCTGCAGGGGGCCACTGAGATGTGCCATGCCAGCCAAACTTCTCTCCCTCCTACCCCAGGGCTTGCATACAAGCAAGGACTGGAGGAAAGACCCCAGTGTCCACTGGGATGGTTGGAGGGGCCATGTCACAGGGTGCTCAGTCCAGCACTGATCTGGGTTATGGTCTCACACGCTGTCTTGCCCCACAGGCATCGACCGATCCTCACTCTGAAGACACCAGGGAAATGCCACTGTCTCGTCTGACTCGGGGACCTCTTGTGCGACCTGTGAGAAGGAGGCTTGGGCCCGAAGGCTCTCTGTGGGGAGCACATGCCTGTTCACCCCAGTCCTCGGGCTCGTCTTGAGTCCAGGGCTAGATTCTGCCAGTCTCGGAGAGGCAGAAACACTGAAAATGGGACCCAGGGGTGCCTCTTGCCACTGAGCACACAGTGATGCTCAGTGGGCACGATGCTGGAGGGGCTGCAACATGCCTGCAGCTGGGCAGAGACCCACATAGCCCCAGAGGACCTGGCCACCCCTCTGCCATCCTGCTGATGGATCCGAGCATTTCTATTGTGGCTCCCTCCTAGTGAACACAGTCCCGCTGTCTGTGCTCGGTGCCTGGTAGCGTAGGCTCAGCTGCACACACAGGCTTTTTTATTTTAGGGTCACACGGGGCTGGAGCTCTCTGGCAGAGGCACAGTCTGTGCCAGAGCTGGCAGCAGGATGGGCACTTGCATGGAGACCCTGTGCACGTTTTGGGGCGGGCAGGGGATATTTATTTATTTGTTAGTCTGTTCAGCCTTGCTGTAACAAAACAGCCTGATCCAAGAACTGCCTCTTGCCTTTCTGGGGTAAAGCTGGGCATGACTGCTCTGGAGAGAATCAGGCTGGGGAAGGGGTGCTGGCTGTTTGCCAGCAAGTTTGGCACTGGCAGAGTAGTACCTTGGCACATGTGGGTAGAACTGAGGGGATGGGGACACAAGACATGCAGTCTTAATCATCTTGGTGACGTGCAGGTCGCTTTGGGGACACACTGAGGGACAGAAGCTTTGGTACCAGAAAGGTTTCTGCTTGCTGCTTCCCTCAGTCCAAGAAGAAGAAAAGTATGAGGGGTTCACTGTTAAAAATGTTCCATGCCCCATCCCTCAAGGACTCTGGGCAAATGGCAATGCATCCCCTGCCTGTGGCTGCTACCAGCTGTGAGCCTTGCAATGGTCCTGGTTTGGGAGTAGGGGATGCTGAGCTGATCTTTCTCTTCCTGCTTTGCCTGCAGTGAGCCCTGCCATTCCCCTTATCAGTGACCCCTTATCAGCATCTCAGTGCAATAAGGCTGACAGTGGAAGGTCCCAGAATCTAAACATCCCTCCTGAGCCGGCTGGCTCTGCCAGGGGATGCAATACCAGTGCTGGGTGGTGACAGACCTCCTCCCATCATGAGGAATGTGTTATTGTTGGACCAGGGCTTTCTCAGGACCAGGGCTGATTCTGTCCCTTGGGAAAGGCGCAAACCCCAAACACCGCTAGCACTCAACCCTCCCCTGGGAGCAAGGGGAAAAGTGAGGCACAGAGAAGTTTCTGAGGCCAAGGTCAGCTGTTCAGAGAGGACCCAGATGTCCTGGCTCCAGGCACAGATCCACACGCAGCTACACAAGGACAGGACGAAGGAGACACCAAATGGCTGCAAGCCCCCTCCCTGCTTTCCCCCAGTCCCAAAGAGCTCCCAGGCTCGTGATGCAGCCCAGCTGGACACGGGATGGGGGGACACAACCCCCCTGCAGTGTGTCAAAGGCACAGCAGTTCCCTAAACCTCCTGCTGATTTTGGGCAGGGGGCTACTAGTGGCCCAAGGGTGATTTGGGGGCAATCTCTCATCCCCCCCACCTTTCCCACTGTGGGGCTGTGAGCCCCCAGGCCCAAGCTGGCCAGGGAAGGGGTTTGCCTTCCTATCCTCCTTGTGGGGCAGTAAGGGGGATCTCCATCTGGCACCCAGGGTGGGGGATGGACGTGCAGTCAGGGGGCTCCTGGGCGAGCGATGAATTCCAGGTTGATGGGCTTGTCAGCCACCAGGACAATGCGGGACACAGATGTCACTTCTACGCCACGGGGGTCCGGCCGCACCTCAAATGCCTGGATCATCTGTGGGGAGAAGGAGGGTTGGCAGTGCCTTGGGGATTCCCTGAGATGCCCATCCCAGCTCATGGCAAGATACCCGAAGTGGAGGGATCCCTACTTACCCTGGCAAGGGCCAGGTGCATCTCCAGCTCAGCGATGCGGCGCCCGACACACGCGCGAACCCCGTAGCCGAAGGGGATGGAGCTGAAGGGGTGGTGAGGGGAGCCATGTCCCCGGAGCCAGCGCTGGGGCAGGAACCGCTCAGGCTCGGGGAAGTAGGTCTCATCATGGGACATCGCGTAGTGCGCCAGGACAAAGAGGGTCTGCAGGGTGGGAATTGGGGTTTAATGACCCCGCCTGGCCCCACGGAGTGCAGAGGGGGTCCCCACAGCACGGCCCCCACTCACGTTCTTAGTCTGCAGGGTGGGAATTGGGGTTTAATGACCCCGCCTGGCCCCACGGAGTGCACCGGGGGTCCCCCCAGCACGGCCCCCACTCACGTTCTTGGGGAAGAGGTAGTCTCCGATGACAATGTCCTTCTCGTAGAAGACCCTGGCGTTGGTGGGCACCACAGGGTAGACTCTGGGATATGGGGAGAGTTAGTGGGGGAACAGGACTCATCTGCAGAGCCAGGAGAGAGCGAGACGCAGGCAGGACAAGGCTCAGCAGCTCCCCAGGGGGGCAGGTGGATATTTGCAGTCCAGAGGGACTGAAATTCAGCCTTGCATCCTGCTTGGTTGGTGCATCCCCCCTGGCGAAGGGGCTGGTGACCAGCACCTCAGGGGAGGGGACACGGCTGGGATGTACCTCAGAGTCTCCTTGATAATGGCCCGAAGCATCGGCAACTTGGGGATATCCTCAGCGGCAGGAAACCGGTCAGCAGGCACAACAGCTTTCAGCTCCTGGTACAGGGTCTCCTGGATGTCTGGGTCCCGGGAGAGGTGGTACAAAGCCCAGGACAGCGTGTTGGAGGTCTGGGGAGTGGAGCACCAGGGAGAGTGAAGGAATTGGGGCCAGTACCTGAGCAGCCTTGTGCCACGCACAGCATCAGTACGGTACCAGAGAGCCCCTGCTCTGGTATGCAGGAAAGTCAGGGGTGAGGGGCAGCAAGCACAGCGGAGAGGGAGGCAGGGCGCAGGATACAAAGCAGAGCAGAGGACAGGGTCTGTACTGACCAATCCCTGAGGGTTTGCCTCTCTGGGGCATCAGCCCCAACCGGGCTAAAGCTCGCAAGGGCTGGGTGGACATGGCCCCATGGGTTCCCCTGGGCATGGAGCACAGCAGGGATCCCCTGGCAGCAGCTGCCTGGCTCTCACCGTGTCCACACCGGCCAGCAGCAACTCGGCCACGCTGCCATAGACCTCATCCAGGCTGAGTCTGCCACTGGCCAGCAGGTAGCTCAGGTAGCCGGACACCTCCTTGCCACGCTCCACCTGCCCCTCCAGCTCCTCCATCTTTCGGTCAATCAGTGTCTTGCCTGCAGGGACAGAGAGTAGGAACCAAAGCTGACAGAGCGAGGGCTGCCAAAAAGACATTTGGCCAGGGACTGCCCCACTTTTGAGGGTCCTTAGGGAGTCCAGTGCCACCACACTGGACCCCCATGGTCACCGCTCACCAAAGGCGAAGATGGTGTCCCAGCTGTCCAGGTAACGGTCCCAGAAGGGCAGCACCTTGCGGCTCCATCGGGGCAGGACGGTGGCAAAAATGGAGTTCTTGAACATGAGGTTGATGGAGTCAATGAAGCGCTGGGTCTCAGCAGGGACCTGCTGCTTGAGGCACCCGATGCGGGTCTCGAAGAGGATATAAGAGATGCCTGTGGGGGACAAACAGCATCCAGACCTCTGGAGGAATGGGAATGTGGGACAGGGCAGGGGTGAGGGAGAGGACACCCCTACCTTCCAGGGCAAAGCGGTAGAGCAGGTTGGCCACGTCCCCCACCAGCACGCCCGAGGGGCTGCGGCTCCGCTCCTCCCGCAGGCGCACCATCAGGTCTGACACCACCTCCCCGATGGCATCCGCGTACAGCAGCGCCTCCGAGGGCTTCAGCAGCCGCTTGTTGAGGACCTGGCGCAGGCGGTACCAGCGCTCCCCTTCCCTGGGTGGGGACGAGGCTCAGCGCTGGGGGCACGGACGGGCAGGGGGCAGTGGCTGGCAGCAGTTCCCCAATCCCTGTGCGTGCACTCCCCACCCTGGGCTGGAACCATCCCAGGGGTCATTCCACCCACCGTGGCCATGCCCTTCTGCTTGGTGGGGACAGGCAGCTCGCAGGAGCGGGAGTAATGCAAACTGCCACCTGGGCCCTACACGTAAGGAAGGGCAGGAGATGCATGCTGGCCCAGAGAGCACAGCCAGGGCAAGACTCACTCGGTGAAGGGTCCGTAGGGCAGGCGCCGGGTGTCCCGGTGCTCCTTCCACAGGGCCATGTCGCTCCGCATCGGGTACTTGCCCTCCTGCCGCAGCAGCTGCTCCAGCACCACCGGGCTCCCGATGTTGATGTTCCTATAATGTCCGAAGGTTGACTTCCAGATAGGTCCATAAAGGCGTCGGGATATCACCTGTGATGCACAAAGCATAGCAAGGTCAATGGGACGAGCTGGGTCAGACCCTCCCTGCCCCAACGCTGCCCTGAATGTGCCTATCTGCACTCATCCCATAGACCCCTCAGCATCAGCTCAGCTCAAGCACCTGCCCCTGGCACCCCCAAGCTGGCAGCATCCTTGAAGTGCTCTGCAGATGGCCTGGGCTGGTGTTTCTGGGCTCACTTCCTCTCCCAGCACCAAGTACCCCAGGCGCTGACCCTCAGCACAGACTGGCACATCCTTCACCCACCCCAGAGATGCAGAGACAGCCTGGTGGATCTTTTGGGGAAGGAAGACCAAGAAGGGACAGCAGGGACAGAGACAAGTGCCAAGCACAGGAGTGTGCTGAGATGCAGGACCATTGCAGCAACCACCAGCAGGACTAAGTCCTGCTGCTTCCAGCATGGCCCCAGCTCTGCTTAACCTGGGGACAACAGTCATTGAGTGGGTCCTTGAACTCACCACCCAGTAAGGGTGGTTAATGATCAGCAGTGGGAAGGCAGCACCAGGCTAGGGCATGACTGGGCTGCTCCCAGAACAGGCTGTCACCTCCAGGGCATAGCCCCAGGGCCACAGGATCACAACCCAGCTAGGGGATGTTTACCAACATCAGCCCTGGGCCCTGTTGGCTGCAGGTCCCCTCTCCTTGTCTGCAGCCACAGGTGCCACACCTGCTTCCCTGGCCGGGAGCACCGTGACCTCCAAGTGCATCCTTTGGGGGCAGCTGGGCAGCCCTTTGCAAGTGGATCTGCACAGGGCCATGTCCAAAGGACACTTTCCATCCCACCCAGGCACTGCCAGAGCCCCTGCAGAGCATGGCCAAGCACGGGGGGATGCAGGGGACTTAGCAGGCAAGCCCTGGTCCCCATTCCCCGTGGCTGCGGGAATGCACGTGGTACAATCTCCCTTGGTGACTGTCTGCATCGCAGCCTGCGCCTGGATTCAGCTGGATTCGTCACCACGGGGAGACGTTCCTCATGCATGGTGGCAGGAGGAGGGGGAGGGACGGCCGCCCCGGTATTGCAGGCAGCTCGTGGGCATGGGGCAGCTGTGCCCCAGCTTGAAGCCTGCCCACCAGCATCTGCTGGCAGCCACGACCTGGCACAGTGCAGGCCTTGGAGAGCTGGGCTGTGAGGAGCTAGAGCTGCCTGGACCTGGGGAAAGGCACCTCCAGAGCATGAGGGCAATCTTTCTGCAAAGCCAGGCTGTGTCCCAAGGGCAGGAGGGAGCAGGAGGGAGCTCCAGTGCCTACACCCTGAAATCCCACTGTCCTTCTCCAACCAGCAGTGCCTGGCACTCTGAGATGCCAGGGAGGCCTGATCCCGCACGCTTCTCGGGCTGGCCAGAGCTCCAGGGCGCTGGAAGATGCCGCCTGGCTTGCAGCCAGCCAAGCCCATTGCTTGCTTCATCCGACGTATGAGGAAGTGTTGACAGAAGAAAACAAATACCTCTGCCTACCCCTCCCCTGTCTTGGTATCATCTGCCCAAAAACCTGCCCAGTCACCTGCACCCAAAACCGCTGCTCCTTCCAGCTGTCACAGCAGGGAGCCCAGGGATGCCAGGACCCTGTGAGATGCCCCCGAACCTTTGCCCTCAGCTGCCTGACCGGCTCGGAGAGCAGCCCTGGGCAGGCTGGACCCTCCCGAGGTCACTCGGTTCTGCTTGCTGGCCCCAGCATCACCCTACGGCGCCGGGTGTCCCCCACCGCCCAGCCCCTCTGCTCCCCTGCACTGCCGCCCCCGCTCACTCCCTGCCGTCACCTGTCGGCAGCTAACCCCCTCCCTGGAGCCCATCTCCCCTTGTCCCCAGCCCGCACCCACTCCCTCCCTTGCAAAGCCCCTCCGGGTACAGCACCCTCCCTGCAGCCCCCCCGGAACCCCTCCATGCCACGCACCCCTCCTAACCCTCCTCCTCCTCCCCTACGCCCCCGTGCAGGGTCGCCAGGCCCCCACGCAGCCCGACCCCCGCACGCCCGCAGCCCCGGGCCGGGCTGCCCCGGCGCACCTGCAGCCGGTGCGTGTGCAGCAGGTAGCCCCGCAGGAACAGCCAGACGAAAGTACGGAGCAGCCCCGGCCCCGGTAGCTCCTCCGGTCCCTTCAGCCGCGCCGGCCCCGCCGCCGCTGCCGCCGAGCCCCCGGTCCTGCGC